>NW_007726359.1:800155-806019 GCF_000696425.1 Galeopterus variegatus
ATTTTGAGATCTTGGTGCTCATGCCCAAAGAGGATTGCTACAGTTCCCAATTGACTTTTGCAACCGGACATGGCAATATTAGGAGACAGCCCAGGAATCCCATGGGTTTCCTTCACCTCCAGGTTGCCCTCAGTGTTTCCCAACAGCCCTATTTCTCCTTGATAGTCAGGGGAAATCAAACCCAACCAACATTGCATCTTCCTTTTTTTTTTTCCTGTTTGTTTGCCCAGCTCTTTCTGGGTGACAATATATAATGTAGGATCAGTGAATAACACATGCAGCAGCCCATTGCCTTGTTTCTGTAATGTGCATTCCTTGGACAGGAGCAGTATTATGGTGGATGGTGACACTGACCAAAGAACGGCAGGTGCAGAAAGCAAGTCCCAATCCAGAGTAACTGTCTATATCAGTGATAGAGGGTGTTTAATACAGCCAATGTGCCTCCAGGGGGCAGGCTGTTTCCTCCAGGGAAGACACATGTTGCTTACAAGTGGGCCTCAGCGCCAGAGGTAGCCAGATTAGCCATGGTGAAGGGAAGTCTGTCTTTGAATCCATTGGTAAGTTCTGTTCCCACCTCTATGGACACTTTGTGCATGAGCTCATGGAACAATCATAGGGGTGGCTGGGAAGGAGGTTGACTGCTATCTGTGGGGCCAATCATCTTGTCCACTGGTTTATTCATCACCTTTCCCACAACGGAGTGAGGGTCTTTTGGTGAGTATACATTCGAGGCACTTTGCCAGATGCCTATTGATACACCTCCTTCTCAAACCTCCCCTCCCCATTACTACGTCTTCAGTCTTGTTCCTTCCAAGTTTATGATCAGCTATCCGAACATGAGCCAGAGCCCACAGCCCAAGAATCTGATAATGCTTTATTTCAAACTATCTCACCATCCAGAAAGAGTGGACCACAAATGCCCCACTCAAGATACCATCCTCTGGATAATTTCCCTCACCCACTGCCTCTAATGCCATTCAAGAAGGAGGATACAGAACCAGTAGTCTACTTCTGGTTGGTGTGAGCACGTTAAACAGATCCATCTGAAGTCAGGCTTGACTTTTCTCTTCCTGGTCAAGCAGCCATAGGGAACTCCACATGAGGCTGTAGGTGTGAGTTGAGCGAAGGAAGGATGGTAGAGTGGCCAGGGTGAGCCCTTGCTCGTGAAACTACATGCATCTTCATAAACTGCTCAGACTTTTGTTAAGATAGAAAAGCCAGCCACTTCATCATGAGCAGTCCAAACCATGTGGTCACTTGGCCACTGTGATCTGCTACAACCACTGCTACCACCATCAGTGAAACTGCTGGGCTAGAATCCAGTCTTTCTGAAACAGTTTCCACTGCCAGAAGTATTCATTATCATCCCTTATTGTCTGTGTCACTTGCTCTTAAAGCAAAGTGCAACATGGTAATATGAGACCCAAGTAGCCCAGGGTCACATGCCTATGCCTAGCTATAAGGATGGCTAGGAGAGCAAATATCTGCCATTTCCAGCCTCTGTAGTGGCTGAATGGGTAGACAAACATCATAAAGAGGGATTTCTCCCAATGATAAGGGGGGGATTCATATGCTGAACAGTCAAAATATCTCCTCTATGTGTCCCCTTCCACCCTTTCAAAAAACACAGAAAAGTTACAAGAAGAACATAAAAATAAAATGTAATCCAATAGCTCAGAAACAAAGAAAAAAATTTAAATTTAAGAGTGTTCCTTCTACATGTCCTCTAATAAATATTTATCTTCCAAGAACATATATTCCATGGGATCAGGGATATCATCTGTTTTATTTGCCAAAGGCTTCACATCAATAAATGAATGCCTAAATGAATGGTTGTTTTTTAAATCTTAAGCTAACATTATAATCATTTTCCATTATCAAATAAAAATTCTTTATGCAATCAGTTCTAATGGCTAGGTAAGGTTTCATCCAACGAACGTAATATTACATTTCTAGCGAGTTGGGGTCTTTGAGGGAGACTGTTGGAGAATGAAGTGGCCACTCTTTGCCTCTTCTGCAGCCATTCCAAATGTGTCTGAAAGTGACAGCATTCACTACTTGCCTCTTGCCTTAAGTCTTGATTGTCCCCAAAACTAATGTGGTCTGAGGAAGCAAAGGCTAATTACTTGCAATGGATCAGGGCCCTGAACACTAACTCTTCTGTGGTAGGAGCAGAAATTCAATCAGCAAATATTTTTGTTTGTTTGCTTGTTTTTGACACTCACTAGGTTCTGGTGAAAAAGCAGGACACAGACACAAATACAGCATCAACAAAGATGACGTGTTGAGTCAGTGAACAAAAGAACAAAGAACCCTTTTTTCACAAAAAGATATCTATCTCGTAGAGCACTAAGTTGCATGCCTTCATAAGACCCAACAAATGTAAAAATTTTGCTCAATATTGTGTGGTTGAGACAACTGTAAAAAGATTGGAAAAAATACTGCAGGGCTCTGGAAGGATTCCACACTTAGTACTTCACAAGTGTCTTTAAATTCTTGTTCTATTTAAAGGAAATCAAAACTGAAATATATAGATGTGACTTATATAAGAAAAATGACAAAGAAATCCAATCAGCAAACCCAAAGAAAGGCCTTGGGCCTACATTAAAAAAAAAAATACATATTTTACATTAAAATAAAATATTTAAGGTAGATATCTTTTTTTTTTAAAAAAGAATTTTCACTGTAAGTGGATCTTTTGATTGATAACTAAGAACTAGTCCCAACTGGGTTGAATGAAGGGGTTTCTACTCTATTTTGAAAGGACTGCTTGAGTCAGAATCACCAGGGAGCTGCACTCCTGAACTGGAAGTTCTGGGAGATCGGCCCCGGGAATCTGTAGTTCAACAAACTCCCTAAAGATCTACTGAGGAGGGTAGACCCCTGAGGGCTCTTCTACCAATCAGGCCAAACACCCTGATTTCTTCTTGGTCTTGACCTTCAACCTTGAGGATCAAGGCTCAGGATACCATTTGGTGGGAAGGCTCCATCTTGCCTTCAGAAGGAGAAAACTTTGAATTGTGTCATAGCAGAGACCTGGTATTAGAAGAAATGAAGTCAATGTGTAGTTCTTGGTGCCCTAATTAGATATTCCAAGGAGGTTAAGAAAGGACCCTAGTCTTGAGCAGTTTATAATCTTGAGACAAACTCAGCACCAGGTTACATTACTAGACAGCATACAGTATTATTAATGGCAAAATCACATGCTATGGATCCTGTAGGATGGTGAGTCTCAGGGTGACCAACTGTCCCCATCTGCCCGGGACTAAGGTGTTGACTGGGATGTGAGACTTTCAGTGTTAAAACTGAGATAGTCCTGGGCAAACTGGGATGTTTGGTCACTGTAGAGAAGGACCAATCTGGGAGCAAGCACAGCTGGGGAGGGCTTTGTAGAGGAGGGAGACATCTGAGTGGGTATTAAAGTCTAGAAGCCTATACAGCAGCCGAGAGCTTGGAGGGTAGAGGAGAATTCTAATTTGAATACATGAGCAGCCTCAGAGATCCTCAGCACTATTAGTTTAAATCCAGGTATTTTTAACCCAGTGTGTTTTTAGCGATCACTTGGCATGTTGTACAAGAAGTGTGACAGAGCTAAGTGGTTCTGCAGGCTGAAGTGGTAACAGTTCATATGCACACCCACCTCTAAGTGCAGGTTAATTAGCTCCTGTTTGCAGAAGCCTTGGCGTGTTTGCAGCATTCCCCAAACCAGATATTATTAGCCAGTTAGCGCCACCTTAAAAAAACCCACAATACTGCAGCTTTATCAGCCCTTGATTCTTCCCACTTTCTTTGAAATAGCTGGATTCCTGCAGGTTCCAGCACAAGCCTCTCACTGGAACCAGAGAGATCGAAGAGACCGAAGAGACTGCAGTACCCAACACTATATGAATGTGATAACAAACCAACCCCAGGCCAGGGCTGCCTTATTGTTTGATTGCTGGGCCAAATTCCCAACAGTACACTGTCGCCTTCTTGTTAGAGGGCTGTTACATTGTCACCCTGCCTCTTCTTTTGTTGCTCTGTTCATAGATTATCTTTTACCAGGGTACTTCAAAAAGCTTATGGAAAAGTAGAATTAGAAGATAATACAAATATTTCCATGAACTTTTTGTAGTATCTCGTGTATATATGTATGTATATCTCATACATCTTTTATATACCATACATGTAATATCATAGACCATATGATGTTATATCATGTATATTTTAATAAGAAATATGCTAATGTCACAAAATAGGCACAAACCCTGGACGACAGCCCACCCTCTTGCTTGAGGTCAGGCTAATTCCTAATGTTTCTGGGGTGGGGCAGAGTGGGAAGGTTTCAGTGCAGGTGCCTCCCTTCCTGTCCAAAGATGCTGCAGCAGGGGTGGGGTGAGTGGGGGCCTCACCTTTGAGCCTGCTTCCTATTTATCAGCAGTTTAAAGCTTAGCTGGCTTGGTTAGCTCAGTTGGTTAGAGCACTGGTTAGAGCACAGCCTTGTAAAACCAAGGTCAAGGGTTCGGTTCCCCATACTGGCCAGCTGCCAATACAATAAAGCTTAGCCAGGCCAAACAGCTTTGGTGACCTGCTTATGGTTGAACTCTCAAAAGCATGTATGTACATGTATGTGCATGTTTATGATGTGCATGCCCACACACTCCACCTGCTGGAGAGATCCCGAGAGCTAAATGTTGGGTTCCAGACCTCCGTGGCTGTACAAGCTGAACGCAAGTGCAGAAGATTTTCCCCTGCTCCTTGTTCTGGCAAGAGGGAGGGGGGCCGGAATTGGGACAAGAGAAGGGGGAGTTGCCAGGAGCGGAGCACAGGCTGGGTGGGGGTGCCTACTTCCACACTGAGGCTTGCCTCCCCTAGTGGCCCCTCTCCTGGTCAGAGAGTAGGCGGAAGGGATTACCAGCTGATTTCATTGCTCGCAGTACCAGTCTCAGACATCCTGCCAATCTGCAGATCTGCTGTTGCTGAGTAGTAACATATGAATCCTGCGCTTTGCGGCACCACCCTTGGCTAGGATTGCATGAACAAGAAAGCTCGCACTTGCTCAAGTCAGCCTAGGGTCATGTTCCTGTGAGCTGTCCTGCCCAGTTCCAGGGCTGCACTTCAGCCCACCCAGCACACAGGTCGGATGGAGCAAGGGGCCCCAGAAGATGAGGCTACTCTTGCAGGATTGCTATGAACGAGCCTTGCACTCAATATGAAAAATCTATCCGGCAGGAGAACATACACTAGCCATTTACTGCAGGGAGTCCTACTAAGCAAAGCAAAGGTTAGGAGCCTGGAACATGGGCATCCACTCACTGAAGTGAACCCCAGAGTCTGAGTTTCAAAGACCCCTTAAAAGTAGAGATCCTTGGGACTTCTCTCCTGGCAGTCTTAGGTAAGCCTGTGGGTGCCTGCACCTCCACCCCCACCCAACAGGGGCGTCCTCACGGGTTATTGCATAATCCACCCAGCATGGTCTTAAGAAAAGCAAAAGATGCATAAATAGGACTGAGGAGCTGTTTAATGGTAACATCATTCTTCTCCCTCACATTAGGTCTTTTAAATAGCCACACCAAATACCCAAATGGCCTGAGACCCGTGGTGGTATGATCACACATAGACATTTCTCAGATATCGCAGATAGGAAAGTCCCTGCCACCTCCCAACAGGACTTCAGGCTAGTTGGCCTCCTGCCACTGGTTTCCTTTTGCTTTAGAAATGATGGTTCCCTTGGTCTGCAGTGAGCCACTTTAGTGCTGATATCATCGGGTTGTTTTTCCTTTCTTCTTTCTGTCCTTCATTCCTTTCTTCACTTACGTTGGCAAAGAACTAGCAACAATCCTTTAAAAAAATTGTCTTACTGTTATTGGAGTAAGCAAAGCCCA
>NW_007726359.1:806355-814893 GCF_000696425.1 Galeopterus variegatus
AAGAACTAGCAACAATCCTTTAAAAAAATTGTCTTACTGTTATTGGAGTAAGCAAAGCCCATGCCATATTTTGCCAACACTCATTTTCAAAGTAGAAGTTCCACCTTTTAGTCTTCCTTATAAGTATTACTTACATTATAGATCAGGAAAGAACTAGCAACAATCCTTTAAAAAAATTGTCTTACTGTTATTGGAGTAAGCAAAGCCCACGCCATATTTTGCCAACACTCATTTTCAAAGTAGAAGTTCCACCTTTTAGTCTTCCTTATAAGTATTACTTACATTATAGATCAGAGCTGCCCATAGAAATTTCCACAATGATGGAAATGTTCTATATCAGCACTGTCCAAAATAGTAGCCACTAGCCACATGTGGCCCTTGAGTACTTCAAATGCGACTATTGTGAGTGAGGAAACACATTTTCAATTTTATTTAATTTTAATTAATTTAAATAGCCACATATGGCTAGTGGCTACAGTACTGAAAAGTGTAGTTATGGAACATCTATGTATCTCCAAGGATTTCTTCCTCCAAATCCCAGTTCAAATTTTTTCCCTTAGGTGATCCAGGCACACTCCTTCACCCTCTCTAGGCTCCTTGACATGAAGTAAGCAAACACTCAGCTCCTTGCCTTGTAATTTCTGCAGCTCTCAGACTTCTTCACATGGAGAGTGGGAGGCTGGGTTGAGAAAGGCTTACTGAAATGTCAGTAATATGGGTGAGAAAATTTCAGTTCTTTGCAAGCATTTTCTTTGTTGACACAACAGGTTTACCTGCTTATGTGTAGAGGAAAGCGACCCTAAACCCTAAAATAAAATGCCTGAGTCCCAGGTGGATCATATTTCTATTTCAATTTAATGTATGTTTAAACTAATGTATATTATCGGAGTTATGTGTGCTTGAAGGTACTATCTTATAAACATTTTTGGAGAAAGCCCATGGAAATTACAATTACACAACCAGAGAAAAATTTGAAGAGTCCTGGGTCTGTGCAGAGGAAAGCAGCTCAGGCTGCATTTAAGCTTCATCTCTCCAGGACAGAATGATCTGATTGTAATTGGGTGATGTTGGCAAAGACCAGGGATGAGGGAGATGATTTGGGAAGAGTCAATTTACACAAAGACACTCTTGGGAGAACAAAGGGATGTGGAATTTCCAGGGTGGAAAAAGAAAACTCAGACTTTTTAGCAAAAGTTCAAGGCAATTATTAAAGCATGAAAGAAGGAAATGACTAGAAATATAGTGCAGGCACTGCTGTATACCTGGAAAAGGCCCAAGGACCCAGGAAAGCTCATCAGTGTCAGGAACAAAGGATAGATGGGACCCACCTGAAAGTGGGTGTCAGACAGAGACTATGTGAGGGAACTTCCAGGTTTGGGGAAGAGTTCTTGGTTAATACAGTAGGGGATAGCCCTTCATTTATTCTTCTTTCTAGCTGTATTAGTCTACTTGGGCTGCCATAACAGAATACCATAGACTGGGTGGCTTAAACAACAGAATTTTATTTTCTAACAGTTCTGGAGACTGAGAAGTTCAAGATCAAGGTGCTGGCTAATTTAGTTCCTGGTGAGAGCCCTCTTCCTGACTTGTAGATAGTCACTTTCTTGCTGTGTCATCACATGGTGTGAAAAGAGAGAGAATGAGAGAGAGAGAAAAAGAGAGAACACTCTGGCCTCTTCCTCTTCCTATTAGGGAACTAATTCCATCATGGGCATTCCACCCTCATGACCTCATCTAAACCTAATCACCTCCCAAAGACCCCCACCTCCAAATCTCATCACATTGGGGGGTTAGGCCTCCAACATATGAATTTGGATAAGACACAAACTTTCAGTCCATAACACCAACCATTCAACAAATATTTATTGAGTACTTACTATATGCTATAGTTGTATTGATGAGTAGAACACTGTCTGTCTCAAGAAACTTGTGCAAACGATCACAACTCAAGGAGGTAAGTAATAGAGAAAGTGTTGGGGGTATACAGAGGATGGGTGACAAACTCTGCTTGGGGGTGTAGAGAAGACTTCATGGGGAGGTGACATTCGAATGGGGTCTTGAAGGACAAGGGAGGTATGAAGGGGATGATTCCCAGAAAGAGGTGACAGTATGTGCTAAGTCAGGGAGGTGGTCAAGGCACAATGTGTTGAGGCTAATATTGATACATGGGTTATGGGACTGGGGGTGGTGGGCATGGAGCAGGATAGGGGGGTAGGAGATGACTTCAGATAGGCAGGTTAGGCTTGGAAGAAGGGCTGTGATAAAACAGAAATCTACTCTGACTGAGGTCAGCTAAATTCCTAAAAGTTTTAGGGTGTCTGAAATTACACAACAGTCACATTCCCACATTCTGGAACTGATACTACAAGACTATTTTTAACCTAAAACTTGATTTACTGATGCCTAAAAGGCTAGGTATATTAACATAGGCATGCTGAAAATGTATCTTGTGACCCTCACTCATACATCTGCAAGTAAAATGTAACTAAGGACCAATCACGAACCCACATAATGCCATGTAACCCATAAAAAATCTGATGTGTTGATTAACAGACTGTCTCCTTTTCTCCCCTCTGTTCTTCACTTTTGTGTAATTATAAAATATGCTAAATTATGGTGGTCCTTCAGAAAGCACTTCCCAAGGCAACTTGGTGGTGTTTTCCTGGGCTGTAGTCATACGTATTTGGCTCAGATAAACTCTCTGATACTTTATCAGTGACTCAGGACCTGCCTTTCTCCAGATCAACAGCTAGATGTGCCATATTAAGGACTTTGAACCTGATCCCAAGGGAAATTGGGAGTCAGAGGACTACAGAAACTTTTTAAACAGGAGAATGTGCAGCTCTGTGTAGGAAGCTAATGGGCATTGTATTAGTTTGCCAGGGCTGCCATTACAAAGGATCACAGACTGGGTGGCTTAACATAAATTTATTTTCTCAGTCAGTCCTGGCATCTACAAGTGTGAGATCAAGGTGTCAAAAAGGTTGGTTCCTCTTGAGGCCTCTGTCCCTGGCTTGTAGATGGTCACGTTCTCACTGTGTCCTCATGTTCTTTTCTGTGTGTGTATGTGTCCAAATTTATTCTTAATGTAAGGATACCAGTCCTATTGGATAAGAATCCACCCTAAAGACCTCATTTTAGCTTATTACCTTATTAAAGACCCTATTTCCAAATAAGGTCACATTCTGAGATACTGGGGTTAGGACTTCAACATTTGAATTTGGGAAACACAATTCAACCCGTAACAGGCATCTGTGCTGAAGGTAGACTGGATAAGAATGACTGGTGGGTGGTGAACCAGTGATAAAGCTCTTCTGTACAAGTCCACTTGTTGAGTGGGGGTGAAGACCTAACTGGGGGTCACTGTGGGGATAAAGAAGAGGCACAGATTGGGAAGGTATTTTGGAGGTGGATTCAATATTCAAGAGAAGATCATCATGATTCTGGGCTATTTCTAGGGTAGACCTTTGAAGAGGAGGCTGGTGGCTAAAACTAAGGTGGAGAATTCAGTAGAAGTGGCAGGTTTGGAGGCCTTAACTCAGAATTCCTAGCTAGTGACAATAAATGGTTGACAAATAAAAGAGTGTAGGTGAGACCTCGTGAGTTTAGCATGTAACAGAGACCCCGATCACAGAGTGATGAGGTCCAGCTCTCAGTGTAGCACCCAGCATCTGTTGTTCCATGGAAGTTTGACCTTTTTTTGTGATAGTTTCTTATTCTAGAACTCTTAATCCTGCCAATAAATGCTACTTTTCTATGTGCCCCAGATCTTGAGTACATGCCTTGACGAAGCCAAACAAAGGGACCAACAGGTTTTCTAATATCCTAAGGATGTGGTTGGTGGCAGATCTGATTTTCAGAAACAGGGTTGTCTAGAAAAATAATTGGAAGGATCTAGATGCAGTGAGAGTGATCTTTTTTTCCCTCATTATTCCTATTCTGTGCATTCTCAGCATTGTGAGGCCAGTCTGTATGACGTTATATATTTATATACTTGTTTCTGACCCAATGTCAGAGGCAACTAGGCCTGGGGGATATCTGCTTCATTGAAAAATAGCTTCCAAGCCCAAATAACTTCCAACACGAAACTTCTAAAGCTTCCCCTTTGAGTTATAACTGCAAAATTAAAGTCTTTCACCTTTTCCTCTTCCATGTTCCTTCATGATGCTGGTTGTCACCACGGCACCTTCAAAATACCTTCTGGCATCTTGAGCACGGTGCCAATAAGCACCAGGTGAGAGGGGCAAAGGCAAAGAGGATATGTGCGGCATAGTTCCTGTCTTCCAGGAACTTACAGTCTTGTGAGGGAATAAGTCAAGGACAGGCTGTTAAAATAGGACTCTTGTTTCAGTTTTGGCTGAGACCCAAAGTCAGTAGGTAGCAAGAACAATGACATTCCAAAGTGAGGGGTGCGGTTAAACAGGAGGTGGTTGAAAACCAGCTTTGAGGCCCCCAGCTGGACATCCAGCTGCTGCTTGTGTACACAATGCTGGTGAGGCCAAGAGAGCAGTTGTAAATTAGAGAGAGAGTTTCTTTGAAGAGAGATAAGCATCATGTAATAAGTTTCATCCCTCCTTGGAGGGAGGGTGGGGTGCTACCTTCTTTACTCAAGTCTGTGAAGGTGGCTTCAAAGACACCCTTGGAGAGCTTATTAGGTGTCCCCAGGAGCTCAGGTAACTCAGGGTCCAGAGGCTGACTGCACATGTGGATTCTAAAGGACGAGAGGTGAGCTGAGGTCACAGAGAAAAGGGCTGTGTGCTGCCTTTCCACTGACCACAGGCCAAGATGAATGTTCACTGTGAACCAGAGGTGGGTCACGTGAGAGAAAGCCCTGGGGGGGGGGGCTATCATAGACAACTCCTGAGCAGAAGGAAGCCAGTGGTATTGCCAGATGACCAGGACCAAGGAAGAGCTCTTAAGTGACCGACTAGATAGAATGGTTTTGCCTGAGTCAAGGGCGTGGCAGCTGAGAAATATCCCCAGTTACGGGGGGATGAGAGGGAGACCTGAGGGAAGGAGTTGGCTTTCGACATGAGCTGTGGCCTGGGGAAAACCAACATCGGATGACCATTCACCTCTGCCCTTCTCCCTGATTCTAACCATGGAGAGGACAGAAGGTGCAGCCAGCAAAGTAGGGGAAGGAGAGAAGGAACTAACCACGGCCTCCAGGGTGAGAGCCAGACAGAGGCCTATGCTGGGAGCAGCTTGGAGTTGAAAATGGAGATTTGACTATTCTGTGAGCTAGACGTTGTAAATGCATTACCTGAGAGTGAGCAGTAAGCCATGGGGCCTATCTGAGATTTCCTCTGGCAGCGGGGAAGACCCACAGAGTGGCTGCAATAGGCCCTTTCAGAGGAAAGAAAACATCATTTTCTGATTGAATCTATTGAATTCCCCTCATTTGAGTACTGGTTATATGCACAAGTGATAACCATCTCAGGCAGAATAACCTGCACATGCCTCACCCTCTCAAAACACATCTGTCAGACCCCTGCTCTGTGCTGGGCACTGAGCTGGCTCTGGGGAACAGCAGGGAACAAACCCAGGCAAAACCTTGACCCTTCACAGAGCTGACAGTCTAGTGGGGGGATAGTAGACCCCACGAGACAAAGTTATACATGGCATGTTTCGAGAATTTGATGAGGGAAGAAATCACACAGGGGTGGAGTGGAAAAGAGGAAAGCTTCATGGAAGAGAGAGGACCAGGGCTGGGTCACGCAGAAGCTGTCACATCTGGGTGGGCGGCTGTGTCCAGGGAGCTCTCCAGACAGAAAGACTGGTGTCGCGCACATGGGGGAAGAGAGTGGTCAGTTTCATGAGAGCGTGGAGTATACAAAAGGCCAAATGAGCATAATTTCATTTATATGAAATAAAATAGAATTGGCAAATCTATAGAGACAGAAAGCAGATTAGTGGTTGCCTAGGGCTGGGGGTGGGCGGAATGGGGAGTCACTGCTATGAGTACAGGGCTTCTTTATGGGGTGATAAAATTTTTCTATAATTAGATTGTGGTGATGGTTGTACTAACCATACTGAAAACTAGTGGTTGCCTAGGGCTGGGGGTGGGCGGAATGGGGAGTCACTGCTATGAGTACAGGGCTTTATGGGGTGATAAAATTTTTCTATAATTAGATTGTGGTGATGGTTGTACTAACCATACTGAAAACTATTGAATTCCACACTTTGAGTGAATCGTATCATATGTGAAATATATCTCAAATAAGCTGTCAAAAAAGGAGAATCAAGTCACAGCAAAATAAATACAGAATGATGCAGGGTCTAGAAAATTCAGAATCTGGCAACTCTGAACAATAAGTCATTTAGAAAGAGGTGGAAAACTAGAGGGAAATCGAGGGAATGATTATGAAAACGTCAGGGAGTGTCAGCTCTCAGGCAGGAGGGGACTTTGCTAAGAGAGGGAGCAGAGGGCAAAAGACACCAGCAAACGACATATTGAGGGTCTTTACTGTGAATGGCGGTTTCTCAGGTGTGGTCTTTATAAGAGTAATTTGTACACGACTAATGAGCACTCTTCCGAATGTATGACAGCTTTTAAAATAAAGAAAGAAAAGGGGAGGGGTGGCAAATGAGAGAGGACGAAAAGATAAGCGGGGAGCGTGTGCAGGGTCCAGAGCTCCAGGTCAAACAGCCGTAGCTAACAAGGACAGTACAGGGAGCCAGCGAAGGTACCTGAGCAGGCAGCCGAGGGGACGGGAGCGGCAGTTTAGTAAGGGATCAGGGCTCTGTGCGCAGGGTGGGGACGGGGAAGAAGACCTGGGAGAGCGGGGACAGGGCCTGGGCATGTGCGGTGGGGCGGGCGGGGGAGGGCGTGCCGTGGCAGAGCTTGGGGACCACGGTGCAGAGAGTCCACGCTTCAAACCCGGCAGGAAATGAGAGTCCGGGATGAGATGAATGGCGGCGGCGTGGGCCGAGATAGGGAGCTCAGAAGGAGGGGCTGGAATGAAAAGGTGAGCAGTTTAGCTGTGGACATGCGGGAGTGTGAGAAACTACTTTATTACAAAATGAGGGATCTCAGGAGATTGCAACTATCACGCTTGGCAAATTGTAGGTTCCCGGGTAATTACGGGGCTTTTCCAAATTCCTTTTGTGCCTGGTGCCTGGAGGAACCTGCCCTTTCTTGGTAGTCCTATTCCACTCCGTATCCTAATCCGATCTGCTGTCCTCGCTCCCACAGCTTCCCAGACAGAGAAAACCAAGGTGAGTCTGCCACCTTTCTCAGGGGCCTAGCCTGAGGCCCAGGCGGTGCAGACTTGACAGGATGCTTTTCTGCTTCCTGCTCTGAAAATTCTCCCTGAATAGCATTCTTCTTGGATGTTTTGGGTTGCGACTTGCTGTCTCGCTGGGAACCTTACCTGGCCTATTGCGTAAGAAGAACAGAAGTGAAGGTCCCCAGGGGGAAGAGACTGCTGGCTAGGACATGAAGGATGAACGAAGTCATCCATTCCAGGTCGGGGGAGCAGGTGTACAGGTGCTCAGATGAGAGATGGTGTGACTGGAGCAACAAGGAAAAGTCCCAAGAGGTAGGGAAAGGGCAGATGGTTCAACCAGTCTAGACCTGATCCTTTACCCTAAGGGTAACTGAAGCTATTGAAGATTTTGAAGCCGGACGCGATATGATCCGTTTCTACCTGCATTTACTGTATGTCAGGAGTTGTTCAGTCTTTTCATGTATATTATCTCACTGAATCTTTTCAGTACTTCTATGGGGGTAGGTGTGACACATCTATTCATCCATCCAACAATTTTTTAAAATTGAGAGACAATTTTGTGCCTGTCACTGTATTCATGTTTATTGGACAGAGAAGAAATGGAAGAGTCTCCCTCCCAGAAGTTCAAATCAATTCCTAAAAGGCTGTAACTAGCAAGAGGCATGGCCAGGATTCAAACCCAGGAAAGCAGACTATAGTGCCTGGGTTTGTGCACTGGGCCAAAGGCATGGCTCAGCTGAGCCCTCCTCTTGGGGTGGGACTGCAGGTCCTGGGTGCTTCCTAAAGGCCACAAGATTGGGAAGAGCTGGGGTCTTGATGTATTAATTGATCTTGGATAAGAAGAGGGGATTGGTGAGGCCACTACAGGTGGGATGAAGAGGATAAAAGTCATAAGTATAAATGAACTTGGCAGACCTGGGTCCCTGCCATTTCTGTTCTTTCTTTCTTGTTAACAGAACTCTGATCTTGGGGGAGGGGCAGCCATGTGTTCAGCTCCTAGGGATGAACTATGATTGGTTTTAAGTCAATGTTCAATTAAAAATAAAGACAGGGCTGGCCTTTTAGTTCAGTTGGTTAGAGATCAGTGTTGATAATACCAAAGTCCGGGGTTTGATCCCTGTGCTGGCCAGCCACCAACAAAACAAAGTAAAAAATAAACAGAAAAAGACAATTCTATACAAAATCTTCCAGAAAATTTGAAGAGGAAGAAATACGCAAACTACAGACTATGATGCCTCACAAACATGGATGAAAAAATGCTTAACAAAATTTCAGCAAATTGAATTCAACAATATATAAAATGTATAAT
>NW_007726359.1:815735-817741 GCF_000696425.1 Galeopterus variegatus
TCAAAATTCAACATCCATTCTTGATAAAAACTCTCTGCAACCTAGAAATAGAAGGGAATTCCGTCAATCTGGTAAAGGACGTCTATGAAAAACCTACAGCTGTAGAGAGCACTAACATTAATAAAGAAAATGTATTTCACAGGGCCTAGCCTCCAAAGCCCTGCAGTTTCAGGTTTAGCCTAACTTTTTAAAATTACACATAGAAATGTTAAGCTTGCAAAAGACAGGAAAATTTCCCCAGGCTAAAGTCTCTATTGTAGATAAAGAATTGTAGCACAGCAAAATTGCTGGCTGAAGGACAGATGTCCTTGGTTAACCTACTGATTGATATGTTAAGAAAGTTACTTGATTGTTATGTAAATATGCTAAGGAAATTGCTGTAGGGAAAGAAAGTGTTTGCTAAAAACAAGCTTTTGTTTGTGGACTGACTTAACTTTTTACTAATTGCATTATGGAATGTCACTTTGTTATTTCACTGATGTTACCAGCCTCTATTGTTAAACTATACTTAGCCATAACCCCACATATGTTCCTTTTCTGTAACTTTTTGGCCTGGAGAATAAATACAGAGAAAGAACTCCAGTTCAGGGTTAATTTCTTGAGGAGGAATGCCTCTCTCTTGAGGGTTCCTGGAAATTAACCCCTTTGGGGTTTCTCACTGCTCAGAAGAAATGGGCTTTGAGTAATCCTTTGCATCTCCATCACCCAGGGGGAGAGAGGTGACAAAGAGAGTGTAACATACAGCTAACATCATACTTAATGGGAAAGATAGAACGCTTGATTCCGAAGATCAGGAACAAGACAAGGATGTCCTAGCCAATTTACAGATGGTCCTCAATTTACAATGGGGTTACATCCTGATAAATCTATTACAATTTGAAAATAAATCTATAATAAGTCAAAAGTGCACTTGATAACACCTAACCTACCAAACATCATAGATTAGCTACACCTTCCTTAAATGTGCTCAGAACACTTACATTAGCTCACAATTGGCCTATTTTATAATAAGGTGTTGAACATCCCATGCAATCTATTGAATACTGTACTAAAAGTGGTTGTGTCTGTTGTTTACCTTGCTGAACTGCCCAGCATCATGAGAGAATATCTTACCGCATATTGCTAGCCCAGGAAAAGATCAAAATTCAAAATTTGAAGTAAGCTTTCGTATCATTATAAAGTCAAAAAATCGTAAGTCAGACCATCCTAAGTCAGGGACCTTCTGTATAAAGAATGCTCAAAATTCAATATTAAGAGAATAAAACAATTTTTTTCTTTTAAATGGGCAAAAGATTTGAATAGTCACTTCACCCAAAAAGATTTATGGATGGCAAATAAGCACATGAAAAGATGCTCAAAATCATTTGTCGTTAGGGAAGTGCAAATTAAAGCCACAATGAGATAACACTACGTATTTATTAGAGTGGCTAAAATTAAAGACTGGCCATGCCAAGTGATGATGAGGTTGTGAAGCAACTGGAACTCACATATACTGCTGGTGGGAATGTAAAATGATACAACTACTTTGGAAAACAGTTTGGCAATTTCTTAAAAATTAAATATATATCTACCATATGACCCAGCCATTCCATCCTTATGTACTTGCCGAAAAGAAATGGAAGTACATGTCCATATAAAGACTTGAACATGAATATTCATAGCAGCTGTATTTGTAGTTGTCCCAAACTAGAAACAATTGAAATGTCTATGAAAAGATGAATGCATAAACAAATTGTGGTATAGCCATGCAATAAAATATTACTGCACAATAAAAAGAACTGTGGAATTGATACATGCAACAACATGGATGATTCTCTAAATAGTTATGTAAGTGATAGAAACTAGCCAAAATAATACACACTGTGTGATTCTAATTTATGTAAAATTCTAGAAAAGCAAATTAATCCCTAGTGACAGAAAGCTGTTTAATGGGTTGGTGGGGTGCGATAAAGAGAGAGGGAGGACACCAGGAAACTACTGGAGGTGACGGATATGTTCATGATCCA
>NW_007726360.1:0-15383 GCF_000696425.1 Galeopterus variegatus
AACCAGTGGAATACCTAGTCTTTTAAAAAATTTATTTCTTAATTATTTTAAGTTTGTCAAATGTCTATATGCCTTTTCTACAAATGTATAATTACATGCTCCTTGGAAAATATTAAAATATTGTCTTATAGTTACAGCTTTTTTCTATATTTTATACATATTAGTTATTTACATAGTCATCAGATAATTTGGCTTAATGGGTTTAACCCTATTTAATGTGCTCTTTAAAATTAACTCTGTGAAGAAAAGAACATGTCAAATAAAAAAGCTAAACATTTCTCAGATAATAAATCCAAGATTAGATTTTCTTTTGACTTTGAGTTAAACTCCATGGAGTTTAACTGGAAAAAATGCCTCCGCTTCAGGTCATGTGCCCATGTGGAAGGAAGACAGGCTGGTGCTGTGGTCGTGCTGGGAGCAGCCAGCCAGTGTTTCCCCACTGTGAGACGTCACACGCAGTGAGCTTCTGGGAGGCCTGGGGTGCTGCTGGTTCCCAGGGGTCACTTGCATAAGTGTGCAGGAGCATAGATGTTTCAGTTCAGAAAAGTCCTTCCAAGTTCTTAATGGCCTCAGTGAAAGTGTGTGTTAGAAGATATTGTGTATTTATAACCCGCACTCCAGCTGCGTAGATGTGAAACAAGAATGAAGCAGGCATATTTGACTTCAAGGGTTGTTTTTTCTTTTGGTAAGGATCTTCATTTCATCCTGAGGTTAGCAGCAAGAAGGAGACTGGGAGGTGGGAAGGGGTGCATGGGACAGTCAGTTCCTGATAGTTGGATCCAGTGCACATTGAGAAGAAGCCTGTGATTCTAGACCTTCACTGTCTTGATCTGGGGTGGCTTCGCTCTGCCACCCATCCAGTAGGCTCAGTAAATACAGGCACCGCTGCTTAACTACATCCAAAAGCATATGTAATAAAGCATCATAGCCTGCTCCTAGGAACACGTGATTGGAGATCTACCCAAATTTTCTGAGCGGTAGTTTAAGGCCCTTCTCATTCTCCAACTCAGATATTACTCAGATCGTCTGTAAGATTGTGTTTGTCATTACCATTTTCCAATTTAGGGACATTACAGTTGTCTCCCNGTATCTTTATGAGTTCAAGTCTGGGGTCACCATTTACCCAGTTTCCCATCATAGAACATAAAGACGATCACTGTCTGTCCCTCATCTGGGCATTCAACTATTTACCAGAAATTTCTGTGACCTCTAGCCCCTGCTCAGAGTCTCCTCCCTTGGCTGCCCACCTTCCCTGGGTACTCAAGGTGGCAGTGGCACCTCAGTCTTCAGCAGTATCCCTGCTATGTCTCTCCACGCCTCTTTTGAATTTGCCTTTCTGAATATTTCTGTTGCCTCTTGGCTGCCTACAGTCTGAAGGTTAAATTTGTATGTATGGTTAAATAAAAGACCCTTCCCAATCTTGTCCCAACCCTACCTCTCTAACCTGCTCTTAACCAGTTCTCTTCCCTGTAACCACTCCACCCCTCCCCCACTCAACCAAGCTTCAGCTCGTACCACTTGTCAATATTGCAGAGATGAAGCATAACAATTCTGTATCTGTATCTTACTACATATCGTCCCCTAGACCTGAAGCATCCCCAGCCTCTCCGGTTTCATGTTTGTCCTATAAACAGAGAACTCGGTACCCAGCTCAGAAACGTGCTCCTCTGTGAATCATTGCCAACTTTTGCACTTTGTTATAATGGCCAGCAAATGGGTCTGTCCCTCTACTGGTCTGCGAACTCGGACCTGCAGGTCATGCTTTACACATCCGGTTATCTGCTGTGTACTGGGCACCCACCCAGTGTTCAGTTCATTTTTGTTGGATGAATGAAGGGCCATGTGGGAGAGTTTTAAAATCTGGGAAGTTTTTGGCCATGTGCTTAATATTGAGTTTTGTTTTTTAATTATCCTTAAATTTTGCTTTACCATAATGTATCTGCCCCATGCTCCTGTAATTTAAAGCATAATTACCATGTAAATCTGTTTGAGAAGGGTATGTTTCTAAATTTTTATGTTCTGATAAGCTCCTATCTTGCTACATTTATGATGTCCTTCCATTGGTGGACTATTGTTTCTAATTAAAATACTCTATTTACGGTACAGATCTAAGTTTTCTTCTTTGCCTAGGCATAGAATATTTTCTAATAACCACATTAAAAGATGTATAAATATAGTGCATATTAAAATTAAAAACATAAATTTATTAATGTTGTGTCTGATTGGTCCTAGAGTTAAATGGCACAGTAGGGACAGGAGACCTTATGTTTGTTTTTGCAGCCTTTGTAAATTCTTGGGTTCTATAGGTCGAATTTATCATAATTGTAAACACTAGAGCAAGAGACGATTGAAAATAATAGGTTGTGGAAGTAAAGCAGTTAACCAGTGGAATACCTAGTCTTTTAAAAAATTTATTTCTTAATTATTTTAAGTTTGTCAAATGTCTATATGCCTTTTCTACAAATGTATAATTACATGCTCCTTGGAAAATATTAAAATATTGTCTTATAGTTACAGCTTTTTTCTATATTTTATACATATTAGTTATTTACATAGTCATCAGATAATTTGGCTTAATGGGTTTAACCCTATTTAATGTGCTCTTTAAAATTAACTCTGTGAAGAAAAGAACATGTCAAATAAAAAAGCTAAACATTTCTCAGATAATAAATCCAAGATTAGATTTTCTTTTGACTTTGAGTTAAACTCCATGGAGTTTAACTGGAAAAAATGCCTCCGCTTCAGGTCATGTGCCCATGTGCCAAAGAGTCACCTTGTCCATAAATAATCTACTTTTACCTCTTCCCTTCCTCTGGGGCTGATGCTCTTTCCATCATGCCATAATGGATGCATTATAGTTGGTGATACAAGGCTGTGAGTAGGGTGAGACAAGGGAGATGCCTAGGGTACAAAAAGTAAGGAGGCACTGACTCTCCTGAGCAAGTGCAGGGTGAGCCTTAAAAAGGAGCATTTCCTTAAACATCACCCTAGTCCTCACCCTAGTCCCAGCTCTGGTGATTGTTTATTAACAATAGAAGCAGAGGATGGTACAGCTGATGGCATCAACCTTAGGGGAGTAGTTACATTCAGCCTGGTGGCTTGTATTTAGACTGATGGCCAAGGATGGCAGGTTTGACTGTCCTCGAGATGACGGGCTGCGGTGCCAGCAGGTGTTGGAGGCCAAATGAGATTAGCAAAATTAGCAGAATTAGTTGTGCTCGGTGTTCATGGTATGTTGCTGAAAAGTTATTTTTGGGTCTTGAAATGAACTCTCCCCAGGTTATTAGGAGACAAGATTAGTTCAGTTTGCCTTTGAAGGAAAATTACAGCTGCTCCTGGTAGCAAGGAGGTCTAAGGCTTTGAGTGATGGAACCTAGTGTTTCAGAATATTTTTAGTCAGAGACACTTTGAGAAACTAACAAAAGCAACAGACTCTAGGAAAACACATGCACATGCACACACAAGTAGAATTTTGGATATACAGTAGACCCCCATATCCATGGGGGATCCATTCCAAGACCCCCAGTGGATACCTGAAACTGCAGATTTCTGGTTCTGCAGTACTGAACCCTAAATGTACTATATTTTTTCCTATACATACATGCTGCTTAATTTATAAGTTAGGCACAGCAAGAAACTGACAACAATAATAAAATAGAACATTATAACAATATTCTGTAATAAAAGTTATATGAATGTGTGCTCTCTCTCTCTCTCTCTCTCTCTCTCTCTATCTCTCAAAATACTGTAATATTTTCAGCCACCACTCACTGCAGGTAACTGAAACTATGGAAAGTGAAATCATGGATAAGGGAGACTGCTGTACTTACGAATTCAAATTTAAATGAATTTCACCTGACCATTCACTACCTTCCTAGTTAAACTTAGTCTTATCAGATATATTCTAGTCCATTGAGTTGTAGATGTCTCAGGATTAATCATTCAACCACAATTAAGTGCCTACTATGTGGTAAGGTCTTAATTAGGTACTGGAGACAGAATTAGAATAACAACTCAGAGTCAGGCAGGGAATCTGTATATTAAAACAAATACATATTAGACAGTGAACCACAAACACTTCAGGTATACACAGAAAGCTCTAAGACCACAAACATGCATGGGGTGGAGTGTTACTCTGCATTGTTAGGGTGACCATATAACTTATCATCCAAACTGACATGCTTTTGAAAGTAAAAGGTGGCTGTATTGATAATTGTACTGGGATAAGAGCGGTAAACCAGGGCTGTCTGGTGACAGTTGGGGTGCACATCCCTTTTTCCACTTACCACCCCACACCTGGCTCTCTCTGGGCTCCACGACACTGTCCTATTTTCTGTCACTGTGCACAAGATTTTATTTAATGGTTGTCATGAGTACAACAGAGTGGGTCTAACTCAAGTCAATTTTTTTTTTGTTTCTATATAGGCCTAGAATACAAAGTGTGTGAGGCAAAAGTATTTGGAAAATAACTTGTGGTCTGTGGTTGAGAAGCACTATGTTTGCAAGTGCCCTAAGGCACACACTTTGGTCTGGGTGATTGAAAAATAAGACTTTATTCCAGTGATCTCAAAATATACAAAATGAAGCTGAAGCATTTTATATGGTGTGATGTATTAGTCTGTTTCTGTTGCTTATAATAAAATACCTGGAACTGGGCAATTTATAAGAAAATGAAATTTATCGCTTACAGTTTCAGAGGCTGGGAAGTCCAAAGTCCAGGGAATGTGTCTGGTGGGGGTTTTCATTGGTGGTGGCTTTACAGCAACACAGAGTTGTCACATGGCAGAAAATGGTGGAGCAGAGAGAGATAGAGAGCTCCCATGCACTCTCCTTTTAAAGCCCTCAGAACCACACCCATGCCCACCGTTATTAATCCATTCACTATGGCATGGTTCTACAATGGTGATTACCTCTTAAAGGCTCCATCTTTCAATTACCACAATCTTATATCCTACCCTTTAATAGTTACAGTGGGAATTAAGCTTCGAACATATGAACTTTGGGGAACACATTCAAAGAACCCACAGCATGTGATTTGTGAAATGACAAAACTCATAGTATTTCTTGAACAATCTAACATGTTTGAAATAAGCACATTTATCACCTTTCTGCTTTTCTGTTACGTTTTTCATTATTCAAGCTGGTGTTGTAAGTAAAAAGTCAGAAGCCATGCCAGACAGTCACTACACAGACCTCACTGTGAGGCTTGGCCGGTGCTGGCGTGGCCTTCAGAAGGGAGAGTGATGAGGGTGTGTGTTCACATGGTCAACTCCATTCTGTGCGTGCTGGACCCGAGGACTCCAGGGGAGACGTGGCCTCTGTCTTCAAGGAGCATCAGGTCTGAGCAGGAGACACACACATAAAATAGTTTGGAAACTGCACTTGGACAAAGGGTTGCAGGAGCCTGGAGGAGAGCCGTGATATTTATCCCAAAGAAAAGAACAGAACTTTGGTGCAGTGCTAGACCAACAAGGAGGCTGCTGAAAGTGGGTCTGAGTTTCTTCTGTCCCTTACCTTTTATTTTTTTAAGGAAAAACAGAAGGTCTACATAAGGAGATGGAAAGAATGAATAATTGACTGTCATTTATTAAACATTATCTTAGTTCACATGCAAGGCTACGTACTTTACCTGCAGAATCTCATTAGCTTCTTAGAGCAACTCTTTAAGGTTCATATTTCCTTTTACAGATGAGACGAAAGTGAAGCACACAGAGGTTAAATAACTTGCTGGGGATCACACAGTAAGTGGGAGGGGCGGGATTTGAACCCCAGCAGCATGACTGCAGCTCCTGCTCATTCCACGTGCTGTACCGTGTACCCTGGGCTTAGATACAGGCTACCAGTTCTACAGGAGATGATTTAAGTGGTGCCTAGACACGGAACAACATTGATTCACATGGGAGAATGTTACTCCCTTTTCCCTTACCTTTTAATTCTGTCATTTCCCCTACCCACCTAAAAAATTCTCCAAAAGCTCTAGTTGGCTTTACTTTGCTAATCTCTCTTTCTAACGAAGACAGAGCAACTTCAGGCTCAGAACCTTCATCAAGAAACATTAATTTTAAGAAGAATATTTATTTTTATACACACCTTCTACTTAAGGCAAGTGATATTGGCTTCCCATATCTAATTGACATAAAATTTTCTTTAATTCTTATTAAAGTAAAAAGCCTATTTAAAGAAAAATATTAAGTCCAGATAGGATATAGATGTAGCCAAGTCGTGAAGGTAATGTGGGAATTTGTAGTTTAGGGAAACACTCCCTCCTCAAAGGAGGAATTAAGAAGTGAAGATAAAAGCCAGACAGCCATCAGGGTAAAGTTTTAACATTCTTTCACCTAGGAGTCAGAGGACTGGTAATTCTGTCCCATTTGCTGCCTTTTCCTTTTCTTATGTTTGAGGAGTCGCGTGGCAGAATGTTAAGAGTCTGTCTGATTTAATGATCCCTGTTCCAGATGTGTACTGATTTATAACTTACGGTCATCTATCTGCATTGGCAGTGGAAATGGGAAGTGGTTAAAATTGTTATTTTTAAAACTGAAAGGAGCAATTTATATGTAGAGGGCCTTCATCCGGTATCTTAGTTTTTAGAAACAACTAATATTTCCAGTTTATAAGTAAATTTCAGCTATGTCTCAAGTTACCAAGTTTTTGTTTGTTTTCCTGACAATGGCAAAAGAAATTAAAAAAAAAAAATCCATTTAAACTTCTTTACATAGTAGTATAAAAGTTTTGAACTGAGCAGTTGTAGTTCACAGAATGGTAATTCTATTTTTTTTTTTAAAGGACAGCACAATTAGATTTTGGTAAGATTGAAAGTTCATTGTCTCTTGGTGTATTTGTCAGGACAGATTCACAAGTAGTTTGCATTTTTTAAAAAATCCATTTAAACTTCTTTACATAGTAGTATAAAAGTTTTGAACTGAGCAGTTGTAGTTCACAGAATGGTAATTCTAATTTTTTTTTAAAGGACAGCACAATTAGATTTTGATAAGATTGAAAGTTCATTGTCTCTTGGTGTATTTGTCAGGACAGATTCACAAGTAGTTTGCAAGTGTTCATGAACAAATCAGGTTAGTAATACATTGATACCAGCACAAATAGATTGTCCTCATCACCACATAGATAAAACAGTCAGGAGATGGGTTTGGTGCTGTAAACACAAGTGGCATGATATAATGAAGTTGTATTCCATTAAGCTCTTGTGTACGGGGAGCAAAATGTCATCACCTGAATGTGGCTGCATTTCTGTGATACAACCTCATCTGTTCCGTCAACTAGTTTTGCTCTGATCAATAAGCAGTTTTCTGTGGCCTTTCACTGCTGTCAGATGTCATTGAGTGATGTAAATGCACGTCAGAAACTAGAAACTTGACAGCTCACCCACAGTGGGAAGGGAGAGAGGAGAGGGAAATCGCTGCAAGAGACATGGTTGACAGCTGACATCTCCTCTGGGTAACTGATCCGATACTGTAGCAGCCGGCACTTTTCCCATATAAACACGAAGGAAAAAGATCCTGTTATGTGTAAAATACAGAGCAGATGTTTTAAAATAATTTAAGAGGAAAACTCTCCTGGTGAATTGTAGCGTGGTGATTGTATAGATTGTGTAATATATGCCAAAAATAGTCCCTTTTAGTTTTTGACTAAGAACAATTGAGGCAAATGAAAATATTGTGTTTCTAACCATTTTCTCCATCACCCACGGCCAAAACTATAATTAGGAAAGTTTGTCAGTCCAGAAAGAGATGTAGCCAGAAAGACACTTATTATAACAGTATTCATGCAATAGAATATTATGTATAATAAAATGAAGGTCTTCATGTCCTAATATGGGAATATTCTTAAGATCCACTGCTAAGTGAAAAAGAGGCGGAACAGTGTGTAATGTAGGATGCGAGGACACGAGACTCCCTCTGTTCACGTGTGCACATAGCAGGGCTGAAAGGACCTGTTATAGTGAGCACCTGAGGGGAGCAGAGCACGGGTCCTGGCTGAAGAGTGGTCAGACTTGCAAGGGAGACTCTTCACTGTATATTTTCTACCTTTTTTCTGTTGGCTTTTTAAACCATATGGATTAGAGCACAGTGTTGATAACACCAAGGTCAAGTGTTTGGATCCCTGTACTGGCCAGCCGCCAAAAAATAAATAAATCATATGAATGTATTATTCAAAATATGAAATTATAAAATGACGTTTATGTATTCCACATATGGAATTGTCTTAAGTACTTGAAAAGAAATATAGTAATTACCATATTACCAAAGGGCACATATTCTGAGAGCACTCTGGTTAGATTCTTTATTGCCAAAGCTAGAAAAGGCATTCAGATATTCTAGAATTAGGGGTTATGAAATCTCATTAAATGCCAGTTTAAATGATTTTAGTGTCATTGACTAAAATTCAGGGATGCTTAGGTCATAACAATTATAATACCTGTTATTTATTGAGTACTTACTATATGCTAGACACCATACTCTGTACTTTATAAATATTAACTTATTAAATTCCCACAGGGAAAGTATTACTATCTCTATTTAATAGATGGAAAAACTGATGCTCGACAATTATAATACCTGTTATTTATTGAGTACTTACTATATGCTAGACACCATACTCTGTACTTTATAAATATTAAATTCCCACAGGGAAAGTATTACTATCTCTATTTAATAGATGGAAAAACTGATGCTCAGGGAGTTTAAATAACCTACTGTAGTTCATACAGCCTGTAAGTGGGAAAGCTGGAATTCAAACCCAGGTTTTCAGTGTCAGAGTAAGTCCAGGGTCTGCGTGGTCTGAGTGGAAAGAGCTGTAAACAACAGGCACAGGCACCCAAGCATGTGTACACCCCTGAGGACAGTTGCTTTTGTCTGGCCATGCTGTCCAGAGGAGAGTGCAGTGTTAAATCTCTGGGGAGGCCTTTCATTGCCAGGCTTCTCTATTAAGATGACTTTTTAGGCACCATCTATATTTCTTTCTAGCTTCTGTTTCAGTCGTAGCCATGTGCCTACAATGGGTTAATGTCTGTCTCTTCCCTGTGTTCCATGGGGGAGGTACCATGTCTCTTTTGCTGCTCACTGTACCCCAGCGCAGAGTCTGGCCCAGAGTACGTACTTAATAAATACAGACTGAAGGAGTGGCTCCATTACTAGAGGCAGATCCTGAAATAATGACAAGATTACATTGCATTGGTGTGGTTATCTTCCACAAACTACCTAATGGAACAATTCTTTCTAGCACATGCTTTTCACTAATAGAGAATGCAACTTTGAGGCCAGAGTGGATTGAGAGCTTGTAGGTTCAAGGCAGAAAGATATCAGTTTATTCTATAAATAGTGAACCATCACTTTATTATCAGGAGTAACAGCTGTAAAGAGAGATTAGGAAGTTAAGAAAATCATGAGAGATAAAGTTTACTTTCAGAATGAGAAACTTAATTGGAAAAAATCCAACAGAACAAAGTTGTATTACAACTTTAAACCTACCGTTGTGGTGCTCAGCGTTGGAGGCCTTGTGTCTGGATGTCTTGAGACCTCCCCTCTCCTAAGCTAATCCCCTGGTCTGTAGTCCAGGCTACACAGGCTTCTCTGATCACAGCCACCTCATTACTACTCTCTTGTTTTCACTTTTACTTTTAAAGTTATTTTCCTGTTCATTTCAGGACCAAGGTTATAACAATATGGGAGGGAATTCAAAACCAGGGCCATCCCTACTGCTCCTCTAAGGTGCAGCCTGAGGGAGGACAGGCTTTGATGAGCGAGTGAGTGAGTGAGTGGGGAGAAGAAATGGAGGTGGGGGCGGGTCTGTTGAGGATGGAAGCTGCAGAGTGATGGTTCCTGACCACCTTTCCTTCGATCAGGTTGATGTGGAGGTGGGAGGGGATGCTGCTAATAGATACATGGAAAACTGGGCTTTGGATATTATCAGTCTGTTCCCCACCCATCCCTTCTCCTTAAGACTGGGTTTAGGTACCTTCTCTGTCCTCACACACACCTTCAAGGTGCTTCCTGTAGTGCATGAGTAGGCTACAGATACACGTGCTCCTGTATGTCTTGTCTCCTTCTCCCAGTCATGTGCTGGGCTGGAAACCAGGCCCCTGCTGGGTACTTCCTTCTTACACTTCAAAAATCATGTCACCAGCTTAATCATGAGTTTTGACTGGAACCCAAAAGTTGGTCATTGTAACATAATTGCAGTTATTAATAGAATACAATTGTTTCCTCCTGATGAACACTCACCTGGATGTTGTAGATCATGGTCCATCTTGAGGTGGACTCCTGTCGACAGGACACTTAACATGTAACGTTAATTTGGGGACCTCAGAGTTCTTCTGCAGTATCCTTTCTTCGTAGGACAACTCAAATAATCCTACTTCCCTTTCAAAATTCAATTCCCTCAATGGTTCTAATTATTTCAGTGGTGATTCCGGTGTTCCTCTATAAGTTTACTTTTTCCATTTGACCTTAGCAGGCTGCTGATTCACCCTTGGTCCAGCACTGGTAGAGCCCTGTGGATGCCTCTGCCTTTCACCCTTCTCCTTAGGCCGTCCTTTACAGTAGCCCCTGCCTCTCTCCTCTCCTACCCCCCTCCCCACCCCGCTCTTTCTTGATTTGTTTTGTTTCCTCTGGGAACACCTGCACACTGCTGGAGTTGCACTGCCTCTTTGCCCTGGGGGGCTCCACTCCACAAACCACTAGTGAGGCAGAGGACCACCAACTGGCTCTTGTTCCCTCCTCAGACCCGCAGTGGTTTTCTCACTCATCTCCCCTAGAAGAGCAGCCTTCTCTTGGTCTTGCATGGATGAGGAAGGGAGAATAGCCTTTGGTGAGAGTGTTCTTAAAAAAGGTCCTGGTGACTTCATTTTTAAAATGCAAACTATCCACTTTCTATTTAACCTTTTAAAGGCCCAGCTTTCTAACTGTTATATGACCAAGTTCATTTTTTAGTTGACAATGTATAATTACAAAATGCTTAAGTGAAACATTACAAACACAAACTTTTTGAGGTGGACGGGAACTTTGGAGATGACATGAGAGAGTTCACCTCTTTGGCTTATTAGTCTTCTGTCACATGTCCCTTCTCTGTACAGCCACCACCACACACCCAGCTTTCAAACCCCTAACTGGAGAGCCATCCTTGTCTCCTCCCATTCTGTCAACTTCCATGTCTAAATCCCAACACCAAGTCCTGTTGACTCTACCTCCTAATCATCTTTTAATATCTGCCCACTTTCATCTCCCCCATCTCCATCATCACCCTCCCTGCCCTTTGCCCCATCGTCTCTCTGGATTAGTGTAATAACCTCCAACTTGGTCTTTCCCATCCACTCTGAGCTCTCTGGAATCCAGTCCTTTGCAGTCAGAAAGATTTTTCACAGTGCACAGCTGATGTGTTGGTTCCCACTTAGACTCCTTGAGTGGCTTCTCACTGCACAGAAGGTAAAGGCCAGTCCTTAGTGTGGCTTGTGAGGCTCGCTGGGGTCTGGCCCCTGTCTGCCTCAGCAACTGTTCTTGACCTCTCCTCCCCTGGAGCTCCATTCTTACAGTCTCAGTTCCTCGAGCAAATCTGTTTCTTTTAAGCTGACCTTCCTTCTTCTACTTGTCCTGGCCTCCACCCTCAACTCTGCCTTAGGCTTCTGGCTTCTGTTTCATCATCTCCTCCTCTGACGTAGTCCTGGAGCTCCTGTTTCATGCTCTCTCTCTCTCTCTCTCTCTCTGTGTCTCTTTCCTTCCATGGCACTAAGACAATTCATTGTGCCATCAGTTCACTGTATTCCCAGCATCAACACATAGAAACAATCAATAAATTTTTACTGAATAAAGTAACTAGACCCAGAGGTGAGGGTAAATGGTTTATCCAAGATAACATGGCCACATAGTATCAGAATCAGGACAAAATCCACAGCACTTTCTGCTGTATCTGGTTTTTGTTTCTTTATTAGTAACCTGGGTACAGACAGTGTGACTTGTTTATTTGATTGCATGAGCAAAATGTGCTTCTGACCCTGTTTCCAGGGAGACCTGGCGCTCTGCTTTTTGTTTCCAGCCCCTCTGCGGAGTTGGTTCCTTCTGGTATTTTTCCTGTGCCCCTTCTCAAGGTTCATCACTGGGGGCCTGCTTTGTTCTCTTCGCATCAGAGCTAGGTGTTGAATGTTTCTCACTTAATTCTTTAAAATGATTATTTCAGGCTTTGTGTTTATAATATTTCATTCTTTTATATTTTAGAAGCTTTTATTCTGATTCTTAATCTTGGTGCTTTTCTGTAAAATGGTTTATCTTTCAATAGTGGATCTGGGGCATTTATTTTTAACATTCTGCATCCCAAATTCTGTGTTAATTATTTTTATGGCTTAATAACACCACTGCTCAATTGACACACTTTAAAGAAAGAGGCTGTTTACTTAATGGTAGCATGTAGTCTATTCTCCCAAAATACAATCCCTGACCAGACATGGAGTTTAATAGTAATCCTTCCTCACTTAAGCTACCTGGAAACTGTCAGTTCACCCTTATCTGGTGGGTGATTTGGGATGTGGACTTGTTAGGCTTGCATGACATCCTCTGTCATGATCTTTTTTCTCAGTTCTAGACTATACAGAAAATTTACCAGCTGGCCTTAATTCTGTTATTGGGATCTATAAAACCACTACAATCCCTCTACTCATTTGCTCCGAAAGTACTTGAAGACTGCTGCCTCTGTAAGCCTCTCCTTGTTGGTTTTTGGTGAGGCCTCTCTTCCTGACTTGTAGATGGTTGCCTTCTCTCTGTGTCCTCACTTGGCCTTTGTGATATATCTGCTCGGAAAGAGAGAGATCTCTGGTGTCTCTTATAAGAATAACAGTCCTATCAGATTAGGGCCCCACTCTTATGGTGTTTAACCTTTATTTAACCTTAATTACCTCCTTAAAGGTCTATCTCTAAATACATTTATATTGGGGGTTAGGGCTTCAACATATGAGTTTTTGGGGGCACAGTTCCCAGTACAGGCGAATTAGCTCCATTCACAGAGTTTGCCCAAGACCAATGTTAAGTGCTGTTTGCCTATAGGCAGAAAGCTAAATTATATAATTTGAGTGACTGCCAAAGAATTTGCATTCCCTAAACTATTCCTTAGGAAATTTTGGAAAGATAATTTGGTTTATATTAGTAGGATAGCACTTTTATATATTGTTTTATAATCAATTATATTTACTTGTCTTTTCTTTACTAAATTTTAAGCCTCTTGAAGCTGTGGATTAGAGTTTGTATAATATCTTACTCTATCCGGGTTCTAGTACAGATCCTAACATAGATTAAGAATTTGATAAATATTTCATAGACCTCTAGAGCTGAAAGAGTATGTAGTGACCATCTAGTTTAACATTTTCACATTTTTATAGATAGAAGGAAAATGGAGATTTAGATGAGTTAAATAGTTATCAAAGTCACAGAGTCCTGGAGAAAGAGCAGAGTGCAGCCTTTCTGAAATGTAGTTTCCTACTGTTTACAATGTACTGCACTGCCTTTGAATAAAGTTTAAATGAGGGTTAAAACCTGTGATTTAAGAGAGGATGCTTTATATGCTGTTTTAAATATGTCTCCCCATGTACAAATTCAAGGGAGTATATGCCTAATCTATAGAAATATTTATTTTATCCTCTTAGTGCAATTACAACTTTTTGCCGCTTATTAAGACTTCAGAGATACAAACCGGTAGCTCAGTAATTGCTTTCTTGAATCTGCCTTTAATAATTACATTTAGTAAAGATGTATCGAAAATTAGAAAGGCAGAGACTAATGGAAAACTAGATTTTTCACTGAATTAGAAAGCAAGACAATCCATATATTGACAACATTTCAAGTTGAAACAGATCAGGAAAACTGTTTTGGACTGTTTGTGCAAAGAGGCAAACCTGGGCCTGATGGGCACTGGCATCCGCATTTTATGGAAGCAGAGAAACTCTAAGAGATTTCATGTAAATCGGCATGTTGAGAGGAGAGAGTCCAGGTCTGATTTAGATATAAGTCATTTGAATCTCTTAAAGCCTGGAATTTCTCCTTGGTACTAACAAAGAAGTAGAAAGTAAAGAATTGTGTTAATGAAGTGGGAGAATATCTTTGAATAAAAAAAAAGTACAAAACTCATTTGGGGGTCATATCTTGCAATCAGAAAGAAACCTAAGAGGGAAATTGGTGGGAGGGCTTCATCTGACTTGCTTCTGTTTGGTGTAGTATTTTGACTTCACTGCCAGAAAAATTAGTCATTTTAGTTTTATTGTATTATAGAAAGCCTATTAAAGAGATCCCAACAGAGGTTAACTCAGTGTTGTTTGGATATTAGAAAAATAATTAAAACTGAGATGTAATAATTTTAATTGAAGAAACCAAAAACATTGTTATGTCTTCTTCACCTGTCAGAGGAACAGTGTATTTTTGCGCGTTAGCCAGGAGACAGGCCAAGCAGCCGGCTATGCATGAGCTCCACTCCCAAACCAGACTCCAGCTGCACCATTCACAAGAATCAGGGCCCAATGAACCCTTCCCATAAGATGGGGGCACAAGGTTATAACAGCTTTAGAAAAGTGCCTTTAAAAGGTCTTGATTTAATGTGTCACATTAGCACAGATATCCTGGCCGAATTTTTTAATAGCGACATGTTGGCAAAGTTCATCCCTTCCTGAGAATGAGTGCAAGAGTTTGCTTGCAACCTTTGGCAGTGGGATGTTTTATGTGTTCCTCCAAGAGAGGAAGAAACATCTAGAAACTGGAGAACTCAGGTAGATAGTCACATGCAGAATTTATCACATTTCCTTTCAGACCGAGGAAGAGAGAGAGGTAGGATTTTGGAAAACAAAGCCAGTGGGTTGAGAAGTGAATAGAAAGCATGCGGTCGAGCCTTTTTGAGAACCATTGTCTGGCCCAGGTTAACCTGGGACTTAAGTTTAATAGAGCTGTCTGATTTCATAACCAAAAATTGCACACAGGGTAAAAAAGTAGGCTAGGGGAGTTAGAATAGAGTATAGGGTTGTCCTGCCTTAAGAACTGAATTTGCTTTTTGGTAAGAGATACAGACTGAGACAACTCATTGAATGGAATCTGATCCTGGAAATAGCAATTTTGTACAGTAAGGTAAGCATGCATGGTTAGTTATGAATCACTTAACATTTCTTTGCTCTGTGCAGTATGTAAAGCATGACACAGAAATGTGCATATGTCACAGTGTCTGCCTTAGAACAGACATGGAAGGAAATACACATGAAAAAGCAATACACAATTGTCATACATAGGTAAAATAAGATGTTAGAAATCATCTGGGGGCCGGCCCGGTGGCGCACTGGATAGTGTGCCGCTTGGGAAGTGCGGCGGCGCTCCCGCCCGAGGGTTCGGATCCCACATGCAGAC
>NW_007726360.1:16495-17006 GCF_000696425.1 Galeopterus variegatus
TAAAAAGTCATATTTCAATTTCAGTTTGGTGCCACTGTGTTAAACAAATAATTTATATCAGTATATTATATGTCCATATGTTAGTTGAGAATAATCGTTCTCATATCTATTCTTCATATGTATCTTTTTCAGATAAATTTATTCTTGTGATATATCCCATGAGAAGATACATAATAAAACTGATATCTCTTCTTTCCTACTGTCAACTATATTTAAATTGAGTGTATTATTTATCCCTGAGGGCCAAGCAACTCACCTCTCTGGAAATGTTCTTGTATGCCCATATTGGACAATTATTGAGAATTTAAGTTTGAAAAAGGATAGCCTTGGCAAAGCCATGGTCAGGAGTAGAATGCTTGGACATCTAAATGTTTGGGAAATGAAAGAACTAATCATGGTTGGAGGTATTAGTTCCCTATCTTGTGAACCGTTTTTGCCTAGGAAAGGACTTGATCAAAAAGTTTCCTTTAAATCTGTGTGTCCTGGCCTTTAAGAAAATGCTTGGCAGGAG
>NW_007726360.1:18349-18767 GCF_000696425.1 Galeopterus variegatus
CTATTCCTAAGTTAAGTTCTGTGACACAATTTCATATTCTGCAGTTGCCATCTTCCTAATGCTGCCTGCTCTGACCATTCTACTGAAAATTGCAACCTTTCCCCCAGCACTGCCAATTTCCTTTACCTGGCTCTGTCCCCCACATACCTCCATCAGGTAATCACTTCCTAAAACTTTTTGTATTCTTTACTTATTTTTTATATTTATTATTTTCTTCTCCTCTGCTAGAATATAAATCCCAAGAGGACAGAGCTCTTTGTCAGCTTACTTCAGTGGTAGACTTCAGACACCTTGAACAGAGTCTAGCACATGGTAGATGCTCAAAAAATACTTGGATAAAGGAATATAATCATCATCATTTTTACAGTGCAGCAATTTTTAAACCGAGCATATCCTGGAAGAATAAAATATCTGATAA
>NW_007726360.1:19559-27320 GCF_000696425.1 Galeopterus variegatus
TGCTGTGAAATATAGATTGCTGCAGGGCAAGAGTGGAGTAGAGAGATCAGCTAGGAGTTTGTAGAGTGAGAACTTGGGCTTGGGTGAAGACACAGAAAGCAGCACTTCAGATTTGCAGGTGACACAGAGCTGGGCTCAGACACTGGCTCATGTTTTGGATGATGGAATCAATTTTCAGAAGTTTCAACAGTCTTGTATGATGAGCCAAAATTAATATGATAGAATTTAACAGCACATTTATATACTCTGCCCTCAAGTCTGAAAATCCCCTGTTCAATTTAGCTTGGAAGAAGGCTTTTGAAATTAAGCAAAGGAGTCTTGTTGCTGAAATGGTAAAACTATAAACCCTAATATGATCTAAAGACCTGTAAATAAGCTTGGAGGATTTATTGACCTCAAGGGCATCATGAGCCAGCAGTGAGATATGATTTCCAAAAACATTTGGGTGAACATAGGTTGCAGATACGGAGGCAAGTCAGGGTTTCCCTCGGCTTTGTACTGGTCAAGCTTCATCAGGAATCCAGTGTTATGAATGGGCATTGACAGAGGCAAGTGCAGAGGCCCACTCTGTGTGTGCACTGCAGGCCCAGCCACCTCCGGAGAAAAGTACCTTCTCCCTGTAGAAGTAGATGTGTGTGGTCAGTAAGTTACTTTCATGGGATCATCTTTTACCAACAACTCTCGCACCCCACTGCTAAAGAAACAGTCATAACAATGGTTAGAAGTTAATAATGATATGAATAGGTAACATCATTTAGATTCTTACTAAGTGCCAGAATGTGTGATAAATGATTTACATGGATAATCACATTTTGCTAGGGTCAAATGTGTTCCCCAAAAGTTCACGTGTTGGAAACTTGATCTCCAATGTGACAGTGTTAAGAAGGTGAGAAGTCCTATTATGGTAATTGAAAGGTGGGGCCTTTAAGAGGTGAATAGATTGTAAGGACTGTGCCCTTGTGAATGGGTTGATCCATTTGTGGAGTAACGGGCATGGTTCTGATAGCTTTATAAGGAGAGCGAGTGAGAAGTTTAGCTCCTTCTTGCTCAGTTCATTCTCACCATGTGACAACCTGGTCAGCACAGGACCCTGTAGAGAGTTCCTATCCAGAAGGTGGACCTCACCACATGTGTTCCTTGGACCTTGGATTTCCCAGCCTCCAAACTGTAGAAATAAATTTTGTTTCTTATAAATTACCCAGTTTCAGGTGTTCTAAGCAACAGAAACGGACTGATACACATTTAATCCTTGCAATAAACCTATGTGATAAGCACCATTATAAGCTCCATGTTACATATGAGGAAGCCAAGGCTTGTAAAGGGTAACTTACCGTAAATCATAAAGTATTAGCACAGCCCAAAGGAGAGCCATGGAAGACACAAGATTCAAACCCAGGATTTTGGATTCAAGAGCTAGAATTCTTAACTACTATGTTATACTGCAGATCTGACGAGTGAAATAATAGTATTAGTATTGTAATTTATGAATATTTTGGGCTAAATAGAATTTTTATAGGCTGGCATTAAATCTAACTATATTTTATACTGCTCTTATGGGAAAATTTTTGCTGAGTTTTATACTACCTGAAAAATGGATTTTGGGGACATGATCTGCTTATTAATTAGGGAATGCCAGTATTTCAGTGAGTCTTGGATTCAATGTTTTTGGAAGAACACCGACAAACTATTTCATTCCAGAAGGTGGTCAGTAATACAAGACCTGAAAACCAGGTCATCTGAAGGACAGCTATATGAGTTAGAGAAGTTTACTTTGGAAGAGGAAGGCCTTTAAAATGAAGCAGAGGCTTCTCATTGCTGAAATGGTAAAACAACCAACCCTAATATGATATAAAGGTCCCTAAGTAAATTTTTCCTTTTAGGTGACTAGATCAAGTCTTCATTCATACTCTGATGACTCCCATATTTACATCTCCAGCTAAGACCTCTCCCTTAATCCCCAGACTGGTAAATCCAGTCCTGTGCAACCTCTCCACTATGTCTCACATGCAACTCAACCTTCACATGGCCAAACTTGAGCTTCTGTCTGTCCCCACAGACTGGTTGACACAGTCTTCCCCAGCTCGGTTAATGACACCACCATTCTCCAGTTGCTCAGACCAAAAACCTCACCATTACATTTGATTCCTCTCTTTCGCTCTCTTATTTTTATTTATTTTTACAAGCCACATCTGCTCATCATCCTGTGCTGTTGGTTTTACTTTCACTCATCTCTTCCCACCTCCCCTCAGATCTTATCTCTAATTATTCTCTGTCTTGATCACTCTCAGCGCAGAAACCTGCCAAGCATTCACTCTTCTCTCTGCCTGGACCACCTTCCATCCACCCCAGATAGTCTCAGGACTCACTCCCTCATGCCCTTCAGGCCTGGGGTAAATGGGATAATGGATTGCTAAGGATGTGCATACCCTAATCCCCAGAACCTGAGAATATGTTACTTTCCATGAAGAAGGGGCTTTGTAGATGTGATTAAGGTTAAGGACCTTGAGATAAGGGAGGTTATCCTCCATTATCCAGATATGCCCAATATAATCATATGAGTCCTTAAAAGTGAATGAAGAAGGCAGAAGAGTAGGTTAGAGAAATGTAATGTGAGAAGGACTTGAGCTGCTGTTGCTGGCTTTGAAGTTGGAGAAAAGGGGCCATGAGCCAAGGAATGCAGGTGGCTGCTAGAAGCTGGGAACAGCCAGTAAGAAAACGGGGACTTCAGTCCTGCACTTCAAGAATACAGGGATCTGTTCTCTCCTAGAATCCCCAGAAGGGAGCACAGGCCTACCAACACCTTTATTTTAGCCCAGTGAGACTTGAACAGGGAAAACAGCCAAATGCACTGGACTTCTGACCTATAGAAGACTATATAAGGTCTCTGCTCTAATATTACTTTGTCAGCAAGACCTTCACTGACCACCCCATGTAATAGCCATACACCCTGTCGTCCAGGCCCTCTCTATCCCCATTAACCTAGTTTATTTTTCTCTGTAACACGTCAGCTAATGTGCATTAATCTGGGTGATTGTCTCTCTCCTCCCCCATTAAAATGTAAGTAAGCTTTGTTAGAGATTTTTGTCTGTGTTCCCTGTTGTATCTCCAGTGACTTGAGCTGAGCCTGACATGTGGCAGGTAATTGATTCTTGTTGAGCAGTTGGATAGAGTTAGCCTTTGGCTCTTCCGTCCTCCTGCAGAGGGGCTCCCCTCCGTGGCTGGCTGTGCTGCACTCAGCCTGCATCCTCTCACCTGCCTCCGGCCCTTGCACATGTTCTGCCTGCAGTTCTTGCCCCTCCTCTACTTTTACTGGATTCATTCTGAATCACCAGCTCTAGGGAAAACTTCTCTGATTCCTGAGAGCAAATGCTGTCCTCTCTTATGCCTTCAGATAGTTTGGGTTTTTTTTGTATTGTAAATTTTTTTTCTACATTTTTATTTTATTATTATTATTTCTATTTATCATTATACATCATAGTTGATTTTCGTGGCCCTTTACCAATTCCTCCCTTCCCTCTCCCCTTTTCCTACCCGCCTCAACATCATATCTGTTCTCTTAAATTCAAAGAATTATTGTGATTGTTGTCTTTTTTTTTTCTATTTGTTTGTTTATTGATTTTTTTATTAGCTCCCACATATAAGTGAGAACAGGCAGTATTTCTCTTTCTGTGCCTGGCTTATTTCATTTAACATAATTTGCTCTAGGTTCATCCATGTTGCTGCAAATGGTAGTATTTCATTCTTTTCTACAGTAGAGTGGTATTCCATTGGGTAGATATACCACATTTTCCTTATCCACTCATCCAATACTGGGCATTTAGGCTGGTTACAATTCTTCAGACAGTTTTTTAAAAAGAAGCATTTTGGGAGTCACTTCAAACCTAGTTTGGTTCTAGTGGCTGCCTGACAGAAAAATATCAAAATTAAAAATAAATAAATAAATAAATGCAAAATAAAAAGAAGCATTGTGTATGAACATAGCTCAGATAGCTTTTTATACTTCTTCTTCTAAGTAAACTCATAGTCCTTTATAGGAAACCCATAGTCTTAACCTTCATGATGCTTACAGACTAGACATTAAGAGATATTAAGATACTAATCAAAACAATCCATTATTACACAGTGTGATGTTAGCTGCTGCTTCTGTTGTTATTAATATAGAACATAGCAGAGTGCCTGGCACATAGCTCAGTAAATATCTGTGGAAATACATAAATGAATTTCATGAGAACGTGATAGTTGTAGTAAAAAATAAATAATCATCATTTATTACATTTATTCTAACTTTAGAAGGCAGAAATTTGAATCTCTTCTCCTGATTATAAGAATAACATATACTCTATGAAAACTTTAGATTATAGAGAAAATTATAACAATTTGTAATCTACCACTCAGGCATCATTTTGACCTCTTTCCTATGTCATCTTTCTACACATATTTTATGTTGTCAACAGCATAGTGTGAATAAAATATTTTATCCTGCTTTTTCAGTTAGTACTTTATTACGAGTACTTTCTCAAAACATCATTGTAGGCTTCTCTTGATTATTTTTTTCCTAAAAAATCCCTTCTAAAAATACATGTACTTTTGGGGCATGTACTTTAATACCTATTTATATGAGAGAGTCAATAGGTATATATTTGGTAATGCTGAGAATTAGAGACTGTGACTGCACCTTAAATACTATGAGTGTGCCATTTAGGTGCTCTGGTTAAAGGGGGGGTATAATGACTGTGATGTCTGAAGTTCCAGAAGGCTCTGGAATAGAGGTGGAATCTCACGTTAATGTGAAAGAAGGACAGGATAGGAGTCCTGCCTGTGAGCAGGAGCACTGAGGTAGGTGAGCCAGCTGTGTGCAGGTGGAGAGAACTCAGGAACTCAGGAGTTGGCTGTGCTTGGCTCCTCCAGGACAGCTGTCGAAAACATGATTGGATTGACGAGTTGGATCAGATTCTGGAGGATTTTGGTAGCAAGTGGAAGAGCTGGTCTTTTTGCAGAAGCCACGGGCTTATGATAAGGAGGTGCAATCCTTAGCTAAGTAGTTTGAGAGAAGAAATATGGATTCCTTTGTTCCTCTATATGATAAGCTATTTCAACCACAAATCCTTTTCTTTAAGCAGCCTGTGAGGAAGGCTGTCCTGAAATGCCTATAAAAACCATTCCCTGCTTCCTGATGGAGATGTTGTCAACCTCTTCATCATTAGCAATAATTATTCCTTCCATATCAAAGCATCTTACAGAGCACGAAGACACTTGTTATCCAACAAACTGGTACAGTAGACACTGTTTTGTCATTCTTAATTTATTAATGAAGTAATTTAGAGATTTGTCCAAGTTAGTAAGTAGTGGAGATAAAAATTTATTTATCTATTTTCATTCTTTCAAAGCAGGTTGTAAAGAAGAATAATAAAGCTCCTACAGCAGCTATCTTCCAGAATGTTTCGTTGTTTAACATAATGTGTGTTTTGTTGTCACAACAACTCAGGTAAGCAAGGAACCGGCAGTATTCACATTTTATAGAAAATCCAAGTTAAAGTTAGATGATATTGAAACTAATGAAAAACTATGTAGCTAGTCAGCATGTACCACTGGCTACTATATTTGAGTGCATTTTTTCCCCTCACACTGAATTGATCGATTAATTGGTTTTGTGTCATATCAATGCAGCTTACGAGGAAAAGAAAAATGAAGACTTTTCATAATCAAATAATTGGTCAAAGAACTGCAGCTAAAATTAGTCAGTACTATGGTTTAGACTGAAAACCTGGAATTCTATGCATATCTTTAACCCTGTAATCATATAACTATCAATATACTCAAGAAAATCTTTGCTTTATAACCAGAAAGAATTAAAGCATTTGGTAGGGATTACGTGATTATTAGGATGCCTCAAAGTAATATATGTGCATACAAAAATTTCTATCACTACATAAACATGTAAAGGAAAAAATAGGAGCTGGTAAAGGGCCATGAAAATCAGCTACGTTGTATATTGATAAATTAAAAAATAAATAATAAATAAAGGGAAAAATGTGTCTTGAAACTTCCAGAATCAGAAGTTCATTGGAAAGTTGCTGGTCTGTGTAAAGCACCATGACAGTAAATAACATATCTATATTTTCATATCTTGATATCTTCAAGAATCTCCATTGTCCCTCCACTCCAAAAGATGAATTTAGCTCATCCTACTCATGTATTCCCTTCCCCTCCATACTTAATTTTCACTACGTATATGATTTTAATTTCATCAATTTAAAAAAAAAAAAATTAACATATTATTTTCCTGTTGGTTATTTTGCAACTGAGCTTCTTTCCTCATCCATCAACTTTTAGCAGTATCCTTTGACTACAAATTATTTAAGATGAGAAAATTTGCATCCCATTTACTTCCTTTCACTCAGGCCTTGCCTAGTTCATCTCCCATCTTCTGCTTGGTATGCCATTATTTTTTATACTGACAAGGTTTTAAAATATTTACAATCTGTTCTATAAAAATAATTGTCTTCTAGGCTATATAGATTGATTTTAAAAACTGAGCACTATAATTAATGGTCTCAATATTATATATGTGTGTGTACATATATTTATAAATATTTTCACTGAGTAATCAAGTATGCTTGGAACTGTAGAGAAGGAAATGTTGCCTTATAAATTACTAAATCTGTACTGCTCAGTGGAAAATATCTTAAACATTATATCAAATGGACACTCTTCTTATTGTTCTATAAACTGCACTAAATCATGTTACATTTAGTTTGCTTTATATTTAACCTTTACACTATATGCAGTTTTGTTTTTCTTGAAATTTTTAAGCACCTTTTTTCCTGAGAGAGAAAGGCAAGTGCTTGACACTATCACTAAAATCTTGTAAATTATATTTGGTATTAATCATGTCTATTTTCTCTGTGAAGACATTCTTCTTGGAGCCCTCTGGCTTCTTCTTCTAATTTAAATGCTTTTTAGGCTGCCAGACTGCCATTTTAGGATTTTTTCCCCTTCATTTTGCTTCAAGGTTAGGTCCACAGTCTTGGCTTCTTTTTTGAATTCCTTTTTTTTAATCTTCAAAGGAGATTCCTGAAAGTGTACATAATAAATAAAGTTTTTGTGCTCCTGCATGTCGGAAAATAGCACTTTCCCTCGCAGTTGGTGGAAGATTTGGCTGGATATGGAATTCTACGTTAAAGGTCATTCACTATCAAACTTTGAAGGCATTTGAAGCTGAAATTTTAAACCAGGTTTTCTATGGATTTCTTTTGTTTGTCTATGTGCCAAGCTCCTTCGGCCACAAATTCTTTCTTTGTAGAAAAGAGAGCAGCAGAAGAACTTGTGAGAAGACGTCTCCGAATGGCCCGCTGGGTGCTTCCTGCTGGAGACTGTCAGCCTTCTCATGATTAGCCGCCTCTTATTTTGACCCATCTTTCCATTGGCAGTTCCACATCTTCAGTAATTTTCTCAAAAAGTATATGCGGGTTATTTGTTTTCTAAGTTTTCCCACAAACTGAGATTGCCTTTTTGTTGTCTTTGCACATGAATAATAATTTAGATTATTATAAAATAATAGTCTCATAAGACTCTGAAGGCATTGCTTTACTTTTTTTGGCATTTAGTGTGGCAGGGGAAATGTTAAGGGTCATTGTGAACTTTGTTTCTGTTTTTATCCCGTCTGTGAATTGGCAGTGCTTTAAAAATTATTCTTGTAGGGCCGGCCCGGTGGCGCACTGCTACAGTGTGCCGCTTGGGAAGCGTGGCGGGGCCCCCCCC
>NW_007726360.1:27330-38891 GCF_000696425.1 Galeopterus variegatus
GGGTTCGGATCCCACATACAGACCGGTTCCCGCTCACTGGCTGAGCGAGGTGCGGGCACAACACCGAGGGTTGCGATCCCGTTGCCGGTCCCCGGTCCGGTGCGGGCGCGACACTGAGGGTTGCGATCTGTTGCCGGACACGAAAAAAGACAAAAAAAGGAAAAAAAAAAAAATTATTCTTGTAATTAAAAAAAAAAAAATCCAGGGTAGGTAGGTGTGAATATTCTTGTCTTATTTTTCCCTAGGATATGGTAAATCCTTTTGATCTTTCCAGTTTAAGAAACTTGGATTTTTTTAGTCTTGGATTTTTGCTTCTGGTCTAATTTTTCAATTCTTTCATTTTAGGTTGGATATCCATTCTCTGTCTCCAATCTATAATCTTCCTAATCAACATATTTTTGGGGGTCCTTTTTGGTATCATGAATTTTCTTCTGAAAGAAGAATCATCTTGATACACACACAGGCATACACATATACCTAAACTTAATCATGTGCAACTTTTATGTAGATAATTCTTTTATGGCAATTATTTAGAGAATTTTTTTTTAAGCAGTGGTTTATTTTTAGCAACATGTCTTTTTCTTAAAAACATCTTAAAACTTCTGAAATTGAGATATTTTCAAAAATACGAGAAAAAAGTTAGCTGCCTCTCCACCACCCAGAATAGTATAATTAAATTAATATTGTCTCTCGCTTTTTAAATATGGCATATTAGAATAGAGGAAATGTGCTATAAGGTTCAGAATAGTAACAAACCCAATTTTTACACATTTTCTTTAACTGTAAATTTATGTAGTAATCAAATATCATAATACTTCTTTACAATTAGAGGGTTTTTTACCTTTGTCCCCTCATAAAAACTGTGTGTATTGTGTATTAATACCTTGTTGAGAACCTGGCTCATAACAGGCACAATAATTGGCTCTTTTAGAGATTTAAAACTTTTTATAGTGCAATAACAACCTTCTCTTTATTTTACTTTCATTGCTGTTTCTACTCAAGAAGGAGAATATTGATTTCTAGTCCAGACTTAATATTTGGTGCATCTTGGTCTAATTGAACAAGTATTTTATACACCCCCCCCACACACACACACGAGTTATGTGTCACTTAACAATGGTGGTATGTTCTGGAAAATGCGTTGTTAGGCAATTTCATACTTCTGCAAACATCATAGAGTGTACTTACACAAACCTAGATGGAGTAGCCTACTACACACCTAGGCTCTATGGTATAGCCTGTGACTCCTGGGCTACAAACATGTGTGGCATGTTACTGTACTGAATAGTGGAGGCAGTTGTGACACAGTGGTGTTTGTGTATTTAAACGTATCTAAACATAGAGGAAGTACAGTTAAATGTAGCATAAAAGATAAAAAGTAGTTCACTCGTATAGGCACTTAGCATGAATGGAACTTATAGGACTGGAAGTTGCTCTGGATGAGTCAGTGAGTGAGTGCTGAGTGAATGTGAAGGCCTAGGACGTTACTGTGCACTACTGCAGACTTTATAAACACTGTACACTCAGCCTGCACTAAACTAATTTAAAAAATTGTGCTACAATGTTACAATGGCTACAACGTCACTAGGTGATAGGAATTATTTCAGCTCCATTATAATCTTATGGGACCACCATTGTGTATGTGGTCCATCATTGACTGGAACATTGTTATGCGGTGTATATGAAAGAAAAGTCATATTCTGAACAGATGTTTGTCCTTCATGCCTATCTCAGATTCCCAGTATAACAGTATACCGACCTAAACTACTTGGAACACGAGACTTAAAACTTTATTTGTATATAGAACCACTGTCTATACTCGGCAGGCACTTAGGTTATTTATTAGGTACTTTTAATCTGTTATAGGGAAAACGTTTTGTTTGTGTGTTTTGCTTTGATTAGAAGTGAATAATTTTGTAAGGTATAAACTTCTGAAAGAGAGAAACCATTTGACCTGTAATAGTCCTTCTCAGCTTGTTTATTTTATTTCTTAGATATGTTTTTGAAAAATTGGATATAAACCTGTATTTTGAAATATTTTATCATTGACTTCCAGTATAATTTTAGAGATGTAATCACAAAGGAAAAAAATTGGCTCTGACATGTAATAAAAACCACACTTTTTCTCATAAAGTAGTGGTATTTGTTTTCTCTTTCCATTTGAATTCTGTTGACTTAACAATGTTTCTAGAAATGTGGCAAAATTTAGTCAGATGCACAAAACAATTTGCTTTTTAAGTGGACCTAAATGGAAATTTTAATGTTTATTTAATTACATGCAGCTTCCCTTGCTTTATACAGTGGGATTTCTGTTACTCACAGAAAGAAAGATGTCTCTAAGAGTAGAGAGCTAAACAGGTTGGATGGGACTGTATGCATATTTATTTGAGATAGTTGGAGTAGAAACTTATGCCACCATACGTACTTGTCAAAATATACCAAATTAATTCTCATTTAAGTCATCATATTGACCAAAGTGACAATAGCCAATGTTGATCAGGATGTGCCAGATATTCCATATCCTCTTGGTGACAGTGTAACTCAGTACATTTGAAAGGGGGAATTTGGCAATATTTTTGGTAATTTATCCTATGTATGTATGTATATACATACATGCACAGATACAAGGATATTCTCTCTATAATGGCAAAAGTCTACAAATAAAATTCTAATTAAATAAATTGATACAATGCTCTCATACATGGGAATATTATGTACAGTTATACATAGGAGTACTATGTAGCCATTAAAGAACGTGATATGTCAAAATACACTGATAATTGTAATAAATGAGGAAATAAGGTGGTAGAACGGGATGGTATAGTTCCAGTTGTTTAGGAAAATACAATAACTTCTATATGCATGTGTACATACAGAGCTTATATGTGTATAGACAATTTTGAAAGGATATTTCCTTACTTAAACTCAGTTTTCTGACCTGTAAAATGGGAATAATAATACCTTTCTTACAGGGTCATTGTGAGAAATAAATGCGTTGTTATTATGAGTAAAGAAGTTAGAATAGTGCCTGCATATAATAAGTGCTATAAATGTATTTGTTATTGCTTTTGTTATCATTGTTATGATTTGACTGGGAAGAATAACCTAAATACTTAAAAAATAATGATTGAAATTTTAACTGGCCTTAAATGTACATTTTTATTTTATACATGATACTTTACATAGAACATATTTCTATCAATAATTTGAAAACTAATGTAAGTATATGTATGCATTGAATTACTCTTATAAGCTTGGTTATTTATAGCAATATTAGAGAAATTTGCCATCAGACATCTTTGTTCTTTTTCTACACAATGTCTCTTTTTTCTCTGCCTGCTTTTCAGATTTTCTCTTTCCTACTGGTTTTAAACAATTTGACTATGATATACCTTGGATTTTTGGTTTTTTGCAAAGTTTCGTGTGCTTGAGTCAATTGATCTTGGATCTGTGTGTTTATAGTTTCTATCAAATTGAGAAAAATTTTGGCCGTGATTTCTTCTGATACATTTGTTTTTCTCTGTAACCTCTACCCCTCATCTCTCCTCTCCTTTGGGGATTCAAATTACACAGATTTTGCTTTTTAAAGTTGTCCCATCATTCAGTGATCCTCTGTTTCTTTATCTAATTTTTAGGGTTCTTTTTTTTTTTTTTTTTTTTTTTTTTCCCCTCTCTTTGTTTCAATTTGTATAGTTTCTATTGCTGGTCTTCATCACTAATCTTTTCTTGTGCAAAGTCTAATCTGCTATTAATCTCATCCAGTATATTTTTCATCACAGACATTGATTTCATCAGTAGGACCCAGATCTTTTTTGGGGGCCTTTTTTATATCTTCCATGCCTCCACTGAACATGGTCAACTGTTCTTCTGGGTTCTTGAATATAAGAAATTCCATCATAATAACAATTTTAATGCTTTTGTCTACTAATTTTATTGTATGTAACTTCTGAATCAGTTTCAATTGATTGTTTATTTTTCCTCATTATGAGTTGTATTTTCCTGCTTCTTTTTGACTTGGATGCCATACTTTGTGAATTTTATTTTCTTAGGTTCTGGATATTTTTATGTTCCTAAAAATATTTTCAGGTTTGTTCTGGCATGTGGTTAAGTTACTTGGAAACAGTTTGATCTCTTTGGGTCTTGCTTTTAACTTTTGTTAAACTGGACTAAAAACAGTTTTTACTTTACAGTTAATTTTGCCCCATTACTGAGTCAAGACCCTTCTGTGTATTCTAACTAATGCTTCATGAATTATATATGTTTTCTCCACTGGCTTTTGGGAACAGGCATGATTGCCAGTTGTATATGAGCTCTGAGCACTGTTCTCGCTAATCTTTTCCCTATCCTTGGGTATTTTCCCCAATCCCATGAGCTGGTCAGTACTCACCCTGAATACTCTTGCAGCTTGCAGGAGTTCCCCAGTGTGCATCTCACTCCTTTCCAGCACCCTGTCCTGAGAACTCTAACCAGGTTGGCATCCCTTATTCCCACTCCCCTTCCTTAACTCAGGGGACTGCAGGGCTCTGCCTGGCTGGGGTCTCCTTCCCTGAGCTGAGGCCTGGAAAGTTTCTCCAGGCAGTATGCCGAGGTCATTGTAGGGCTGGCCTTGTTTGTCTCACTGTCCTTCATTTCCTGGTGTCCACTGTCTTGAGAGTCATTTTTTCTCACATATTTCGTGCAGTTATTTATTTTGTCCAGTTGTTTCACATGGGAGGGTAAATCTGCTCCCTCTTACTCCATCTTGGCCAGAAGTGCCTTATGCTTTAACTTTTAAAAAAGATTTTTTTAAAAAAATAGGAGTGAAAACAGCCCTTGTCCACCTGCTGCTAGTCTGAAATTCCAGAGGCAGCCACACTCAAGCCTTGTATATACCCTTGTTCCTGGTATCCACCTCCAGGTTCTGTATCTCTTGCCACCTGCCTGCTCAGGGAGGCCTTCTGTGATCACTCTCAAAAGAGCACCCTCGTCCAGCTTGGTCTCCTCACGCTGCTGTGTTGTTTTCAGAGCATTGTTATTCACAGTATTTGTTCACTATATTTGTTCATTAGTATAGTCAGCCTCCCTCACTGGATAGGGTGTAAGCTCTATGAAGCCTAGGCTGTTTTGTTCACTACTGAATCTCAGAGCCTAGAACAACCCTTGGGCACATTGTAGGCCCTCAGTGAATATCTGTTGAATAAACAAATAAACGAATGTAGATACTGTGCTGAGTGCTTTCCAAACTCTGTCCTGTGATGCCACCACCTTATGAGATAGATAATAACTGCTAGAGCTTGCCAGGAAAGCAAAACAAGAAAAGGGTTTTCCAGGTATCAGGGACAAATAATGTCAGAAAATTGGGAAGACTTAAAAAAAAAAATGTCTGGTGTGGTATTCAGGAAAATAGGGTTTATTAAATTGACTCCATTTCTTGCTTCACTTTGTCATGGAAATCTTGATTAACCAACTTCCTTTCCAAGATGTTCTCCCAGAATTTAGAAGAAAAAAGTCTTGAAAGTATTAGGTATATTGTGTAATTTTCAGTGGCAACATAACAAAGTATTAGAATTGAAGTTTATCACAAACTTCCCTTTGTGTGCGTACATGCTCCATGCTCCTGCCTCCCGCTGTTGGATTTCGTGCTCACGAAAAGTAGCTGTGGAACTTGGTAACGGAACTGTCTGGTCAGTAGACGGGATGCGGTCCCAGGGGGCCTGTGTCAGGTGTCTTATTGCTGGCCTTCAAGAGAGGTCACTTTGAGGGGTGACCCAGTAGGTGAGCCTTACTGAGTCTTCACCCTTGTCCCTTTTCTGTAGATTCTGCAGCAAAGGTACCAATTAAGGTGGTGGTTTTTGTGATGAAGCCTCAAGTAACGAGACTTGGAACATAACTTCATTTATTTCATACAGCTCAGCAGATGGAAACCGTTTTCACTGCTACCACATTGTCCTGATTTAAATCTGGGACCTAACACTAAAAAGGGGGTTCTGTGTTCACCAACCCACAAGTTAAAGCCGTGCTTCCTGTGTTTGTGCTTCTTGGAGTGTTTTCCTGACTATTTCTGGCAGGATCTTTGAAGAAGAATTTTCTTTGGTGAATTAGTTAAACACCTTATTTTTTAGAAAAAAAAATCTATATATATCTGAGAGTTTGAAGCATATACATATGTTTTTGAAGAAAATATTTTTATTAATTCACCAAGGAAAAGTATATATTTAGGGGAATTTCTTTAAAAAATAAAAATTAATATAAAATATTTATTAAGTTGGTAAACATTTGCCACTTATTTAATAAAAGTAGGTTTCTTAAACTGAGTCATGCAACAGAAGATTTTTTTTCTGATTCAGAGAATCAGAAAAATGCAAATAGATTTTCTGTTTGATGATACAATTTCTGTATTTCTATAATAATCATATTTACATAGAAGGCAGAAAATCATAGAGCCATAGGGATCTATTTTCATAATGAAAATGTGTGACCTTGTAGCTCATATGCTAAATTTAAGTAGTTTGTATTTGGGGGCTCAAGGTAAACATGCTTTTAACACTCTTTAGTGTCATGTGACTTCAACTACAGCTTAGTTTTGTTTTTTTTCAGAAGGGCAATTGAAACAGAAAACTAAGATTACTAAGTAATTGTACAATATTCCTTCATCTTGGTGTTTACAAACTCTCACTTTGCAAAACGAGACCCAAATACAAACTCTTGGATTAACAGAGCACCTTCTCTTTAACATTGTATTTTCATAAGCATTTCACAGTATTTCTCATCCCTTGTTCCCAGTCTTGACCCACTGACCCAAGAATCAAAAAATGTCATGTTAGTGCCTACTAATTAGTGCACCCAGAGAGCCTTTTCATCTGGCCTTTCAACCTTCTGGAGGTAGAAGCATAAGCTGTCACTCACATCATGCAGGGAAAATGAGCCTTTACTGCATTTTCCCTGTTTTGCAAACAGCAGAATAAGCCCAGCTGAGACTAGAGATGAATATGCAGGTTAGGAAGAAATTAACCTAAAATGCACTACTGTTTCCATGATTGTCTTATAGATGACACAATGCTGCCTTCATTGAAATACCCATAACGGAGTGCTGCGTGTCTGAGATTTTTACCCAGGCATTGCTGCTGCTTCACACATTTATTTCAATACCATCATATTCATTTGGTGAAATCATTTGGGGCAAGAAATATCCTCTGATTAAAAAATTAAGTAGCATTGTAACACATTTAAGTTTCCCTTGTTTTTAGACATGTTTTTGGCGAATGCTGTAGTTTGTTAGTAGTGGGCTCATTAATCAGTGCTGTTGGGCCAGGGTCTCCTGAGCCTTCTGGGTTTTGGGAGATCAGCTACTGTAATCAAAGGGATGAAATATATCTTGGTCACAACTTACCACATCAGACAGTTGAGGGTTTTGAACTAGTAGAATTAATCTTTTTAATTTTTTCCTTAGGTGTTTAAGATAGAAGTGCTAATGAATGGAAGAAAACATTTTGTTGAAAAAAGGTACAGCGAATTTCATGCCTTGCACAAAAAGGTAACTTTGTTTTTTTTCCCCCTTTTCTCTATATAGCAGATGGTATAGCATTAAGTCTCCTTTCTATGGTTCTAAGAGCATTAATATTTCTTCTGTACATATAATTTCTTTTATCATGAAGTAAATTTCCTTTTAAAGTAGTAGGTGGGTTTTCTGTTAAGGTCATTTACATATAAAAATCTGAGGCTGCAAGCTATTTGCAGTACACTGCATTGAATGTTATAGGTTCAGAAAAAATTTAAGACTGAGATAATATTTTATCCATGAAATATACTTAATGTTTTTTACAAAAAGGGAAAAAAAAGCACAAATGATCAACTCAACTTATATTTACACGTACCTGGAAAAGATAATACACATGTATACATGTTTTCAAGGACTAGGGAACATGTGTAAATGGAGGTGCATAGCCTTCTTTTGAAATGTAAAGGTCCATTTTCTAAGACTGATATTTCAGCTCTAGGGGCCATTTCATTAAATGTTTTAGGTAAAGGAAGCAGAAATGCAAGAGGAATAGTTGAGTTTTGGGGAGAAATAGTCAATAAAGAATAGAATAGTGAATACATTTTTATTTTCTATTCACATTTAATTTTTCACAGGTTATAAATTATTATTGGGGTGCTGAAATTATCTTAATAACTAGAAATAGCTCATGAAAATGCCCAGCAAAATTACCATGTATGAGTCAGTGCAATTTTTCCTTTCATATATATGAAATATATATGTACATGTGTGTATACATGCACACACATACATGACATGTGTATATGAAATATATATACAATGTATGACATAATTCAGTTTCTTCACTTTGTTAGGTGAGAAGTTAGATGGTTAGATACTATGTTAAGTATGTTGCGAGAGTCTTTTCTTTTAATTTCGTTAGAGACCTCTTAAATTTTCTGAGCAATGCCAGAGTGTAAATGATGTGATAGTATGTCAACTCCATATTAAAAGTTCCTTAACTTTTTTTTTTTAATTAAGTTTTCCCCCATTTTTTAGTTAGGAGAATAGAGTATGAACTTTAATGGAATATTACTGAGAGATTAGTGAGACTGTTTCCCTGTGTTTTCTTCTAAAGTGGAGCTCTAAGTTATCTGTGCACTTCTCTGTCAGGATGGCAAGGGATAACTCACATTTAATTTCCCATCAGAATTTTGTTAAATCCAGGCTGACTTCTGAAAGAAACAATACAGGTGAGTGCAGATTCAGACCAGGTGTTGCCAGCAGAATCTCAGTCTCACTTCCTTCTCATGGAATTCTGTTTTTGTTTGCTTGGCTTTGGAGGAAACAGGTTCTCGAGAGGTTTTTGCTGGGTATGTGATGAAGTAAGTTCCTGTGGTGGTGAATTAAAACCAGAACTCCCCTCCTTCCCCCTGAGCCTCTGCTGACCGACTAGTCTGGACTAGGCAGCCTGTCATATGCAGGCCCCTTCCTAACCTCTCAGGTCAGCACCCAGCACTCCCTGACCCTGACACAGCCCAGCTGTCCTCTCCAGATACTCGGGGACCAAGTCCACGTGAGACATAGCTGGGTGACTGCCAATTAGGCCCACCCTGAGCAAGAGGTTGTTCGTGCTTCTTGAGTGGAGGTTTGTTCGCCGTGTTTTCTCTCACACGATTTATTTTCTTCTGCAGAAAAGGACCCTCTCCCCAGTGATATAGGCAGTTCTTAGATATTCACAGTTGGAAAAAAAATCCTAGGTTTTCTAGGAGTTGCTCTTCTCTCAATTTCAGCAGTTCTATTAATAATTTTAGCCAGTTTTATAATTATATAATGAAGTCTACCAGAGATAATAGAGTAGAAATTCTCAAATCTCTCAAATTTTGCATATTTTTAGTAGCCTTGTTAAACTGTTATTTGAGACCTCCTTACAGGGACACAGAGATGAAAATAGCTTTGTGAGGCAGAGTTTTAGTTGGGATACACTATCTAATCTTATATATTATAGAGGGGATAGCAGCTGCTAGAAGTCTCTTTTACTTGCCCAATTGTGATTGTATTCGATTTGGCAAAAATGGTAACTGTAAAAGGCAATTAAATACAAGTAATGGTAGGGTGTAAAAATAAACAAATCTGAGATCTTGACTTTAAAATTGTGTGCTGAGAAGGATAAAAATTGGTAAAAAAAAAAAAAAAATCAGAATACCCATCTTTACTAATTACTGCTGCCCCATTGTGAAGCCTTATCCTTTTATTATGATTTTGGTACCCTCAATTTCCATGTTTGAATTTTGTGACATGCTTTGAATGTTATATTTTTACATAAAATATTTTCCCTTTAAATGTAGTTAAGTTTATTATCATTTAATTTTCTTTAAATATTCAGCTCTTTCTGCGGTGCATGCAATTTACTGTTACCTGTTCTGATTTTTCTTACATTTTACATTATATCTGTCACTTGCTAAAAGTGTTTAGCCGGTGTCCCCAAGTTGACTCTAAAATAATATATGAGCCATTAGCAAGTGTTAGCACCTTGAGGATAATAGACGTGTAGCTCCTCTTCATGTAGCAGACACACGAAAACGCCTCCTGGCTGATTGTCATGCCGATTTGGGGGCAGAAACTCAAACAAGTACCTATTTGATAATTTATCTGCTGGTCTGAAGAAAATTCTTAAAGATTATTAGTTCTCCCAAACTTTTGTAATTGGTAATATTAAAATGTGAAAACAATATTTTAATTGTTTATACTTTTCTTATGATTTCTTTCTTTTTTTGGAAAATTCAAGAATTTTTTTCTATGTATGCATTATTTTCCTCCCCTCAAGTTGCTTTTAGATTATAAAGCTAACTGTTGCAGAATGTTTGAGGGCAGGGGAAATAACCCATTGTTACTCACACATATTTCCACTATCCTAATACAAATGCTATTTTCCTTTCATTTATTTTCTTGCATTTTTTAATAAAACAAATACAGCTGTGCTAACTATGTTCCCACATTGTGGTAACTGTGGTGTAGAAGTTAAGTGTATGGGCTCTGGAAGCAGAATGTTCCTGCGCCTGCTTCTCTTCCTAGCTCTAAGTTCTTGGAGCAAGTTACATGAACTTTCTGTGGCTCAGATACCTCTTTTGTAGTGTGAGAATAGAGTGCTAACTTCATAGGATTGTTTTATAGACTAAATGAGGCCATGTGCATCAAGTGATGAACTTCCAAGAATTGATAGCCTTCATTACATATAATTGTTTCTCCCATATTCAAGACTGTTTCCTTAAGTTAGATTACAAAAAGAAGCATTCCTCTGTCGAACGGTATGGCTATCTTTATACTTCTGATGTATACTGCCAAATTACTTTCCTAAATGATTATAGGAGATTAATGACGCAACCAGCATGTGTGAAAGTGTAAGGCCCTCAGCATCTCATCAGCTTTGAATGTTACCCTCCAAAATTATATTTGTTTATTGAGCAAGTGTATATATTGCCTTGTTGTTTTAATTGGTATTTCTTTTTTTTTTTTTGTCCTTTTTGAGACCGGCAGCACCGCGCTCAGCCAGTGAGCGCTGTGAGCGCACCGGTCATCCCTATATAGGATCCGAACCTGCGGCGGGAGCGCTGCTGCGCTCCCCGCGCCGCACCCTCCCGAGTGCACCACGGGCTCGGCCCTTAATTGGTATTTCTTAAGTTTCTTTTAGAGTTGTTGTTCCTCTTTTTTGAGTTGTCTGTTTACGTGCTTTCTCATTCACTTGCTGAGGCCTTGGTTGTTTTTACTTACTAGTTTGTGTGGACTGTTAATAAAATATTATGCATTTAATGAAAGTATTTTTCACCAGCGGCCTTTTGTGTGTGTGTGGGGGGGAGGGGGCATTGGTGGGTGGGATGTTTATGATATTTATTTTATTTCATAAACGTTTAAAATTTTTATGTTGTCTAATGTCAATTTTTACCCTATCAGACTTTATCTAAGATTAGTCATTTCTTCCAGAGCTATGGTGTGTATTTGATTCCATTTTCTTTTGGTATTTCTAGATTGTTATTTTATAGAGTGTGAACTTTGGATCACCTAAATGCAGACTTCTGGGCACCACCCCTGATATACTGGACTAGAA
>NW_007726360.1:38901-49382 GCF_000696425.1 Galeopterus variegatus
TTTTTAGGGTTTTTTTTTTTTTTTTTTTTTCCCCTCTCTTTGTTTCAATTTGTATAGTTTCTATTGCTGGTCTTCATCACTAATCTTTTCTTGTGCAAAGTCTAATCTGCTATTAATCTCATCCAGTATATTTTTCATCACAGACATTGATTTCATCAGTAGGACCCAGATCTTTTTTGGGGGCCTTTTTTATATCTTCCATGCCTCCACTGAACATGGTCAACTGTTCTTCTGGGTTCTTGAATATAAGAAATTCCATCATAATAACAATTTTAATGCTTTTGTCTACTAATTTTATTGTATGTAACTTCTGAATCAGTTTCAATTGATTGTTTATTTTTCCTCATTATGAGTTGTATTTTCCTGCTTCTTTTTGACTTGGATGCCATACTTTGTGAATTTTATTTTCTTAGGTTCTGGATATTTTTATGTTCCTAAAAATATTTTCAGGTTTGTTCTGGCATGTGGTTAAGTTACTTGGAAACAGTTTGATCTCTTTGGGTCTTGCTTTTAACTTTTGTTAAACTGGACTAAAAACAGTTTTTACTTTACAGTTAATTTTGCCCCATTACTGAGTCAAGACCCTTCTGTGTATTCTAACTAATGCTTCATGAATTATATATGTTTTCTCCACTGGCTTTTGGGAACAGGCATGATTGCCAGTTGTATATGAGCTCTGAGCACTGTTCTCGCTAATCTTTTCCCTATCCTTGGGTATTTTCCCCAATCCCATGAGCTGGTCAGTACTCACCCTGAATACTCTTGCAGCTTGCAGGAGTTCCCCAGTGTGCATCTCACTCCTTTCCAGCACCCTGTCCTGAGAACTCTAACCAGGTTGGCATCCCTTATTCCCACTCCCCTTCCTTAACTCAGGGGACTGCAGGGCTCTGCCTGGCTGGGGTCTCCTTCCCTGAGCTGAGGCCTGGAAAGTTTCTCCAGGCAGTATGCCGAGGTCATTGTAGGGCTGGCCTTGTTTGTCTCACTGTCCTTCATTTCCTGGTGTCCACTGTCTTGAGAGTCATTTTTTCTCACATATTTCGTGCAGTTATTTATTTTGTCCAGTTGTTTCACATGGGAGGGTAAATCTGCTCCCTCTTACTCCATCTTGGCCAGAAGTGCCTTATGCTTTAACTTTTAAAAAAGATTTTTTTTAAAAAAATAGGAGTGAAAACAGCCCTTGTCCACCTGCTGCTAGTCTGAAATTCCAGAGGCAGCCACACTCAAGCCTTGTATATACCCTTGTTCCTGGTATCCACCTCCAGGTTCTGTATCTCTTGCCACCTGCCTGCTCAGGGAGGCCTTCTGTGATCACTCTCAAAAGAGCACCCTCGTCCAGCTTGGTCTCCTCACGCTGCTGTGTTGTTTTCAGAGCATTGTTATTCACAGTATTTGTTCACTATATTTGTTCATTAGTATAGTCAGCCTCCCTCACTGGATAGGGTGTAAGCTCTATGAAGCCTAGGCTGTTTTGTTCACTACTGAATCTCAGAGCCTAGAACAACCCTTGGGCACATTGTAGGCCCTCAGTGAATATCTGTTGAATAAACAAATAAACGAATGTAGATACTGTGCTGAGTGCTTTCCAAACTCTGTCCTGTGATGCCACCACCTTATGAGATAGATAATAACTGCTAGAGCTTGCCAGGAAAGCAAAACAAGAAAAGGGTTTTCCAGGTATCAGGGACAAATAATGTCAGAAAATTGGGAAGACTTAAAAAAAAAAATGTCTGGTGTGGTATTCAGGAAAATAGGGTTTATTAAATTGACTCCATTTCTTGCTTCACTTTGTCATGGAAATCTTGATTAACCAACTTCCTTTCCAAGATGTATTTTCATAATGAAAATGTGTGACCTTGTAGCTCATATGCTAAATTTAAGTAGTTTGTATTTGGGGGCTCAAGGTAAACATGCTTTTAACACTCTTTAGTGTCATGTGACTTCAACTACAGCTTAGTTTTGTTTTTTTTCAGAAGGGCAATTGAAACAGAAAACTAAGATTACTAAGTAATTGTACAATATTCCTTCATCTTGGTGTTTACAAACTCTCACTTTGCAAAACGAGACCCAAATACAAACTCTTGGATTAACAGAGCACCTTCTCTTTAACATTGTATTTTCATAAGCATTTCACAGTATTTCTCATCCCTTGTTCCCAGTCTTGACCCACTGACCCAAGAATCAAAAAATGTCATGTTAGTGCCTACTAATTAGTGCACCCAGAGAGCCTTTTCATCTGGCCTTTCAACCTTCTGGAGGTAGAAGCATAAGCTGTCACTCACATCATGCAGGGAAAATGAGCCTTTACTGCATTTTCCCTGTTTTGCAAACAGCAGAATAAGCCCAGCTGAGACTAGAGATGAATATGCAGGTTAGGAAGAAATTAACCTAAAATGCACTACTGTTTCCATGATTGTCTTATAGATGACACAATGCTGCCTTCATTGAAATACCCATAACGGAGTGCTGCGTGTCTGAGATTTTTACCCAGGCATTGCTGCTGCTTCACACATTTATTTCAATACCATCATATTCATTTGGTGAAATCATTTGGGGCAAGAAATATCCTCTGATTAAAAAATTAAGTAGCATTGTAACACATTTAAGTTTCCCTTGTTTTTAGACATGTTTTTGGCGAATGCTGTAGTTTGTTAGTAGTGGGCTCATTAATCAGTGCTGTTGGGCCAGGGTCTCCTGAGCCTTCTGGGTTTTGGGAGATCAGCTACTGTAATCAAAGGGATGAAATATATCTTGGTCACAACTTACCACATCAGACAGTTGAGGGTTTTGAACTAGTAGAATTAATCTTTTTAATTTTTTCCTTAGGTGTTTAAGATAGAAGTGCTAATGAATGGAAGAAAACATTTTGTTGAAAAAAGGTACAGCGAATTTCATGCCTTGCACAAAAAGGTAACTTTGTTTTTTTTCCCCCTTTTCTCTATATAGCAGATGGTATAGCATTAAGTCTCCTTTCTATGGTTCTAAGAGCATTAATATTTCTTCTGTACATACAATTTCTTTTATCATGAAGTAAATTTCCTTTTAAAGTAGTAGGTGGGTTTTCTGTTAAGGTCATTTACATATAAAAATCTGAGGCTGCAAGCTATTTGCAGTACACTGCATTGAATGTTATAGGTTCAGAAAAAATTTAAGACTGAGATAATATTTTATCCATGAAATATACTTAATGTTTTTTACAAAAAGGGAAAAAAAAGCACAAATGATCAACTCAACTTATATTTACACGTACCTGGAAAAGATAATACACATGTATACATGTTTTCAAGGACTAGGGAACATGTGTAAATGGAGGTGCATAGCCTTCTTTTGAAATGTAAAGGTCCATTTTCTAAGACTGATATTTCAGCTCTAGGGGCCATTTCATTAAATGTTTTAGGTAAAGGAAGCAGAAATGCAAGAGGAATAGTTGAGTTTTGGGGAGAAATAGTCAATAAAGAATAGAATAGTGAATACATTTTTATTTTCTATTCACATTTAATTTTTCACAGGTTATAAATTATTATTGGGGTGCTGAAATTATCTTAATAACTAGAAATAGCTCATGAAAATGCCCAGCAAAATTACCATGTATGAGTCAGTGCAATTTTTCCTTTCATATATATGAAATATATATGTACATGTGTGTATACATGCACACACATACATGACATGTGTATATGAAATATATATACAATGTATGACATAATTCAGTTTCTTCACTTTGTTAGGTGAGAAGTTAGATGGTTAGATACTATGTTAAGTATGTTGCGAGAGTCTTTTCTTTTAATTTCGTTAGAGACCTCTTAAATTTTCTGAGCAATGCCAGAGTGTAAATGATGTGATAGTATGTCAACTCCATATTAAAAGTTCCTTAACTTTTTTTTTTTAATTAAGTTTTCCCCCATTTTTTAGTTAGGAGAATAGAGTATGAACTTTAATGGAATATTACTGAGAGATTAGTGAGACTGTTTCCCTGTGTTTTCTTCTAAAGTGGAGCTCTAAGTTATCTGTGCACTTCTCTGTCAGGATGGCAAGGGATAACTCACATTTAATTTCCCATCAGAATTTTGTTAAATCCAGGCTGACTTCTGAAAGAAACAATACAGGTGAGTGCAGATTCAGACCAGGTGTTGCCAGCAGAATCTCAGTCTCACTTCCTTCTCATGGAATTCTGTTTTTGTTTGCTTGGCTTTGGAGGAAACAGGTTCTCGAGAGGTTTTTGCTGGGTATGTGATGAAGTAAGTTCCTGTGGTGGTGAATTAAAACCAGAACTCCCCTCCTTCCCCCTGAGCCTCTGCTGACCGACTAGTCTGGACTAGGCAGCCTGTCATATGCAGGCCCCTTCCTAACCTCTCAGGTCAGCACCCAGCACTCCCTGACCCTGACACAGCCCAGCTGTCCTCTCCAGATACTCGGGGACCAAGTCCACGTGAGACATAGCTGGGTGACTGCCAATTAGGCCCACCCTGAGCAAGAGGTTGTTCGTGCTTCTTGAGTGGAGGTTTGTTCGCCGTGTTTTCTCTCACACGATTTATTTTCTTCTGCAGAAAAGGACCCTCTCCCCAGTGATATAGGCAGTTCTTAGATATTCACAGTTGGAAAAAAAATCCTAGGTTTTCTAGGAGTTGCTCTTCTCTCAATTTCAGCAGTTCTATTAATAATTTTAGCCAGTTTTATAATTATATAATGAAGTCTACCAGAGATAATAGAGTAGAAATTCTCAAATCTCTCAAATTTTGCATATTTTTAGTAGCCTTGTTAAACTGTTATTTGAGACCTCCTTACAGGGACACAGAGATGAAAATAGCTTTGTGAGGCAGAGTTTTAGTTGGGATACACTATCTAATCTTATATATTATAGAGGGGATAGCAGCTGCTAGAAGTCTCTTTTACTTGCCCAATTGTGATTGTATTCGATTTGGCAAAAATGGTAACTGTAAAAGGCAATTAAATACAAGTAATGGTAGGGTGTAAAAATAAACAAATCTGAGATCTTGACTTTAAAATTGTGTGCTGAGAAGGATAAAAATTGGTAAAAAAAAAAAAAAAATCAGAATACCCATCTTTACTAATTACTGCTGCCCCATTGTGAAGCCTTATCCTTTTATTATGATTTTGGTACCCTCAATTTCCATGTTTGAATTTTGTGACATGCTTTGAATGTTATATTTTTACATAAAATATTTTCCCTTTAAATGTAGTTAAGTTTATTATCATTTAATTTTCTTTAAATATTCAGCTCTTTCTGCGGTGCATGCAATTTACTGTTACCTGTTCTGATTTTTCTTACATTTTACATTATATCTGTCACTTGCTAAAAGTGTTTAGCCGGTGTCCCCAAGTTGACTCTAAAATAATATATGAGCCATTAGCAAGTGTTAGCACCTTGAGGATAATAGACGTGTAGCTCCTCTTCATGTAGCAGACACACGAAAACGCCTCCTGGCTGATTGTCATGCCGATTTGGGGGCAGAAACTCAAACAAGTACCTATTTGATAATTTATCTGCTGGTCTGAAGAAAATTCTTAAAGATTATTAGTTCTCCCAAACTTTTGTAATTGGTAATATTAAAATGTGAAAACAATATTTTAATTGTTTATACTTTTCTTATGATTTCTTTCTTTTTTTGGAAAATTCAAGAATTTTTTTCTATGTATGCATTATTTTCCTCCCCTCAAGTTGCTTTTAGATTATAAAGCTAACTGTTGCAGAATGTTTGAGGGCAGGGGAAATAACCCATTGTTACTCACACATATTTCCACTATCCTAATACAAATGCTATTTTCCTTTCATTTATTTTCTTGCATTTTTTAATAAAACAAATACAGCTGTGCTAACTATGTTCCCACATTGTGGTAACTGTGGTGTAGAAGTTAAGTGTATGGGCTCTGGAAGCAGAATGTTCCTGCGCCTGCTTCTCTTCCTAGCTCTAAGTTCTTGGAGCAAGTTACATGAACTTTCTGTGGCTCAGATACCTCTTTTGTAGTGTGAGAATAGAGTGCTAACTTCATAGGATTGTTTTATAGACTAAATGAGGCCATGTGCATCAAGTGATGAACTTCCAAGAATTGATAGCCTTCATTACATATAATTGTTTCTCCCATATTCAAGACTGTTTCCTTAAGTTAGATTACAAAAAGAAGCATTCCTCTGTCGAACGGTATGGCTATCTTTATACTTCTGATGTATACTGCCAAATTACTTTCCTAAATGATTATAGGAGATTAATGACGCAACCAGCATGTGTGAAAGTGTAAGGCCCTCAGCATCTCATCAGCTTTGAATGTTACCCTCCAAAATTATATTTGTTTATTGAGCAAGTGTATATATTGCCTTGTTGTTTTAATTGGTATTTCTTTTTTTTTTTTTGTCCTTTTTGAGACCGGCAGCACCGCGCTCAGCCAGTGAGCGCTGTGAGCGCACCGGTCATCCCTATATAGGATCCGAACCTGCGGCGGGAGCGCTGCTGCGCTCCCAGCGCTGCACCCTCCCGAGTGCACCACGGGCTCGGCCCTTAATTGGTATTTCTTAAGTTTCTTTTAGAGTTGTTGTTCCTCTTTTTTGAGTTGTCTGTTTACGTGCTTTCTCATTCACTTGCTGAGGCCTTGGTTGTTTTTACTTACTAGTTTGTGTGGACTGTTAATAAAATATTATGCATTTAATGAAAGTATTTTTCACCAGCGGCCTTTTGTGTGTGTGTGGGGGGGAGGGGGCATTGGTGGGTGGGATGTTTATGATATTTATTTTATTTCATAAACGTTTAAAATTTTTATGTTGTCTAATGTCAATTTTTACCCTATCAGACTTTATCTAAGATTAGTCATTTCTTCCAGAGCTATGGTGTGTATTTGATTCCATTTTCTTTTGGTATTTCTAGATTGTTATTTTATAGAGTGTGAACTTTGGATCACCTAAATGCAGACTTCTGGGCACCACCCCTGATATACTGGACTAGAATCTTTGTATGGAGCCCAGTGATCTCCATGTTATACTAGAACCATGCATCCCAAGGTTTTAAACCTTGAAGGTTATTCCTACCTTTCTCTTACCTTACTTTATCCAGAATGTCACTAAGTCCTGTTGATTCATTCTTTTAAATTTCTGTAATATAGACCACTTAATTTTTCATTTTCTACTCCTACTGGCACAGTCCAGAGTCTTACTATTTTATGTTAGTTTTGCTTCAATTATTGTTTTTTTCTTGACAGCTGGCCAGTATGGGGATCCAAACCCTTGACCTTGGTGTTACAACACCATGCTGACCTAACAACACCAACTGAACTAACCAGCCAGCCAAAAAAAAATTTTTTTCCCCAGGCAACTGGCCAACTGAATCCTTGACCTTAGTGTTATGAGGCAAACACTAACCAGCTGAGCTAACCGGCCAGCTGCTTTAATTACTTCAGATCCTTGTTGTCTTGTCCATTCTCTGCTGCAGACCATTTTTTCTGAAGCACCTTTTTCTTCTTCATTCTCTTACCGTAATATACTGAAATGAGTCTGTATTGTCTACTTCATTGTAGACATTGTCTCTCAAGACCAACAATCTTAAACCTTATATTAATTTCCTACTGCTGTTGTAACAAATAACCAAAAACTTAGTGGCTTAAAACAATATACATTTATTATCTTACTCTAAATGGGTAGGCAGGGCTACATTCCTCCTGGGGGCTCCAGGAGAGAACCAGTGTCCTTGCCTTTTCCAGCTTCTAGAGGCGGCCCACATCCCTTAGCTTGTGGCTCCTATGACCTTCAAAGCTAGCAATCGCATCACTCCCGTTTCTGATTCCATCCTATGAGCTCCTGTCCTCACATCTCCTCTCTCTGACTTTGACACTTCTGCCTCTGCCTTGGGATGACATTGCACCCACCTGGATAATCCAGGATAATCTTCCTATCTCAAGATGTTTAACTTAATCACATCTGCAAAGCCCTTTTTCCCACGTAAGGGAATACATTCATAGATTCCAGGAATTAGGACTTGGACATCTTTGGGGGGACCATTATTCTGCCTACCATTAACCCCTTTACTGGCTGGCTTTATTTCTCACTGCTTCTCCTAAGAAAACTTAATGACGTCCAAGCCAGTCTTCCCCTTAACTCCAGCATATGCCGTGAAAGTCTCCAGCTCGCTGCCTTTGCCATGCTGAGTGTCCTTCCTCTGTGTTCTGATCTGTTCAATCAGACCAAGTCACTTCAGGTTCTCCTTCATCCATGTTAGCTTCCTTTATTCCTTAATCCCTTTGTCTTGGAATTTCTGTTCCATTCAGAATAGAGATTTCAATTTAAATGTTAGAAGCATCTAACTAAAACTTATCATCTCTAAATCTTGTCTAATTAGAAGATTTTTTTTAAGTAGGGACCATGTCTTATCTTTTGTATCTTCCACACTGTTAGAATGTCTGTTAGCAAGATTTTTTAAGTAGGGACCATGTCTTATCTTTTGTATCTTCCACACTGTTAGAATGTCTGTTAGAGTACTGGGCATACATTACGCATTAAATAAGTATTTGGCAAATGGGATAATTGGAGAACATTGAACACATTTATGGATTACTGGAGGGATGTTTCATTTGGGAAATATAGTTTCTATTGTGGGAGTTTACGTTCGCTGTAAGTAAACTTGCCCTGATTGCTTTGTAGCTTCTACTCTGCTAGGACTAGGTAGGAAAAACACCATCACCGCACTGAAACAAAAGCAAACCCCCATCCACTCTTTCTACAGTGTGCCCCCTCTACAGCTCAGGCACAGGCTCCTGTGACAGGGTGAGTCTTTAAGCTTGTGTTTTTCCCTGTGCCACTCCTGCCCACACTCCACTATAGCCAAATAATTTACCATTTTAAATAGTGGTGCTTGAGAAAAGCTTTTCCTCCCTAAGCCCCAAATCACGTGTATGGGCCGAAAAACCTCCCCTGCATTGCAAACTGCTAAGCATATTTCACATGCCTTCCCAGCTGTTTTATGTCAGTTCCAGCCCACCCTTTTATTCACAAAGATTCAGTGAAATATGGTGCTGGCTCATTTTTAAATTAACTGTCCTCATTATTGTTATTGCCTACTTTTGCTTGAGTGAAATATCACGTTTTCTTATATTTAATTTAATAAAGTACACATTTCAGAAGAACCAAAAAACTGCTGTAGGGGGTCACAGCAAGAATACTTCACACTATGTACTGTCTCTGAAGGGAACCCTGAGGGAATAGGGGTGACAGTAGGGGGGAAAAGATTGGATTTTACCCCCAAATGTCCCCCACTTCTTTAACTGTTTTTTTTTTTATTCTTTTTATTCATGTGCTTGGGAAAAGTATTTCTGATCCTTTCTGTTGAAAATGTTTACTATAACCAATGTACATGCTGGCAGGTCTGTATGGAGTAAGTTCTGTGTAAATTCTTCTAACAGTATAAAAAGGAGAAGGGAGTGATCACACCAGGAAAAGGGGATCGTGCTTGTGGTATCATGGAATCTGGTACTTATCTGTGTGCATCAGAAAGGCTGTTTGCCTGGACGCAGCATGGCCAGGACAGTTAATCATCAGATGAGGTGGCAGAGGAGTATTTGTCTTGTAAGCAGCTGAGCCTGCTGGAAACATATTGTCTCGGGTTTGTCTCTCATCTAAAGCAATTCATTACTCACCTACAAGTGCTGTCACAGATCCCAGCAGCTGTGATGATCGGCTTCCTCAGTACTCCTGACATAAATAAAAAGAGAAAATGTTTTCAGTGCTGTTCAAGATTTAAAAAAAAGGAAAAGGAGAGACAGATAATAGAGTTGATTTTCTATTCTGAAATATAACATATCTTGTGATTCAATAGTTTAAAGGAAGTTTCTTCTTGTTTAAATTGAAGCTTAAAAAGCTTATTACCAAAGAATAATGTAACATATTAGCCTCGTTTTTGTTGAGAAATACTTCAAATAGTGTGGAGAGGAGATACTGTTTATTCTCTTGCAGCAATCATAAATTCCTCCTCCTCCCTCTCTCTCTCTCTCTCTCTCTCTTTTCCACACTGTCAGTTTCTCCCTCAGCACCGGATCTGTCTCATCAATGAATGAACATGTTGCTGTAGTTCTCACTTAATAAAATAAAGCCCGCCTTTGGCCCATGCCACCCTTGCACGTCTATCCCGTTGCATTCGTCTCTTAGTAGAATTCCTTGAAAGAGGAACCTCTACCTCCCCCCTTCCCTTGCCCCAACTCTGTAACTTCCGGTCATCGCTTGGCACAGTCTGCTCGTGGCCCCTGATGGAACTGACCTTTCTCCTACTCGTCACTGATTGCCTGCTTCTCTTCCCTGCCTCTCTGCGTGAATGTCTCAGGCCTTGGCCCTTGTATTCGTTTTCTATTGCAGTGTAACAAACTACCACAAAACCGAGCAGCTCAAAACAATACAAGTTTAGGGCCGGCCCGGTGGCGCACTGGATAAGTGCGCCGCTTGGGAAGAGCGGCGGCGCTCCCGCCCGAGGGTTTGGATCCCACATACAGAC
>NW_007726360.1:49397-69258 GCF_000696425.1 Galeopterus variegatus
AAAAAAAAAAAAAAAAAAAAAAAAAAAAAAAAAAAAAACCAATACAAGTTTATTTTTCCAGAGTTTCTGTGGAGCAGGAGCCTGGGTATGGGGTCTCACCTGGCAGAAAGCAAGGTGTCAGCCAAAGCTGCTTCTTTGATTGTTTCTTTTTTTAAAGCAACCTGTTCTTGTTTTATAGAAGCAATATCTCCTTGAATCTCTCTGCAGATACTAAATAGAAGTTTTAAAGACCTCTGCTGTTGTCTGATATATCTGTTTCCTTTGGGATTAGTTGTTCCGTTTGTTTTTCTTGTCCTTTCTCTTTCATAGTGCTGGCTTTTCTATGAAAGTGATCCTCGATTGTTCATCCAACTAGATTAGTTATTCTGGGTATTTGTCATTGGTTACTCTGCCTTAAGTACATAAGTCTGGTGTCTCTATAGGGTGAGTGTAGAGGGCTTCATTATAGGGAATGAGAGGAGCAAGCCAGCTATTAGACTGGGGGCCGCATGAAAGCCAGAATGATTAGCACAGCAGGGACCCTCATTCAACCTAGACACTTCATTCATTCTCTTTAGGGACATTGACCCCTTTTTATGGGGCTGGGGTGTGAGTGCTGGGGATATACACCAGGCTGGTGGCTCCTCTGCTTATGGAGGGGAGGAGTAAGGTGTCTGTTGGCACAGGGCAGTTTCCTCCTTCTCTTATGCTAGTCCTGAGCACAAAGCCTCTGAGGTTCTCTTTGGAACCCCTTGTGATCCTCTTCCTGAGGTGTTATAGGTTGGGCTTCCTCTGCTCTGTTTTCTTCATTGACATGCTCCTGCTTTCTGTCCTTTGGAAAATTGTTAATCTCTCACTTGGTGATTTCCTCCTTCCTCTCTGCCCTGCCCTTTTCATTATTCTGTGTCCTATTCCCTGTGGCTCTTTGCTTTTTTTTTTTTTTTTGATTGTCTGTCAAGACTAAATTCAAGTACATAAAACAGAAAGTCTAAATAAGAGGATTTTTTTGGTTCACTAATTTAACCAAAAAACAAGTCTAGAGATGGGCCATCCAGGGCTGTTGTGGCAGCTCCAGGAGGCTGTCAGACATACTGGCTTCTTTCTTTCTGCACAGTCATTTGGAACACCTGTCTTCCATTTTCAGAACTGCCTCATGGAAGCAGATGGTTGCTGTAGCTCCAGCCATCATGGTCTTATTGTAGGCAGAAAGAAGTTAAAAGGGGAGGTAGGACAGAAGGTGCAAACCAGTTGAGGCTGCTCCACTTTGAAAGAGTCTTTATGGAAAGCCCTGCGCAGTAACTTCTGATTATATGTCATTGGCTTCTACTATCTGCCAGGGGTTGGGGAAATTTAGCATTTTAGCTGAATATATTATTATTCTCAATAATATAGGAGTTCTGTTGGTGAGGAAGAAAGGAAGAATTGATTCTGGGTTTCTGCTAGTACTTTCACACTATTATTTTAATGGTACTTTAGGTCTGGAGGGAGGAGGCTAACAGGCTCAGCCTAGTGTCTTGCACTGCAAGTGCTGTTCTTCAAAATGCACAAAGACCCTTTCTTCTAAATGATAGTAAGTTTCAGCCTAGAATGATTAATGGCAAATATATTCTTATATATGAGAAGAACTTTTTATTACAGTTTTGGCCGCCCAGGTTTAATTGGGTACATTTTCTTATTCATTATTGTGCTGTTTCTTTATATGTCCAATAAAGGAACGACTTGGTAGGTTTTTGCAAGTTTTTAATTAGAACATTAAGATTCTTTCCATTTTTAAAGGCAGCATATTAGTTTATTGCTGCTGTAACAAATTACCATAAACTCAGTGGCTTAAAACAACACAAATTTATGATCTTACACTTCTTGAGATCAGAAGTCCAAAATAAGTTTCACTGGGCTAAAATCAAGGTGCCAGCAGGACTGCGTACCTTCTGGAGGTTCTAGGGAAGAATTCATTCCCCTTCCTTTCCAGCTTCTAGAGGTTGCCTGGGCTTATAGCCCCTTCTTCCATTGTCATAGTCAGCTGTGGAGTATCTTCCTGACTCTTTCTGACCCTGACCCTCCTGCCTTCCTCTTGTAAAGACCCTGTGATTACACTGAGCCTGTCCAGATAATCCAGGATAATCTTACCACTTTAAGATCACTAATTTAACCAAATCTTCAAAGTCCCTTTTGCCATGTAAGGCAGCATTTACAGGTTTAGGATTTAGACGTCTTTGGGGAAGGGGGATTATTCTGCCTACCACAGGCAGCTGTAACTCGACTTCCAGTAGAATTTTCTTTATTTATATTGTCCCCTAAAACTGCTGCCCAGAAAGGCTTAGCTAAGGGCCATCATTCAGTTTTCAGGAACAGCATTTGAATTTAGTTTTTAGGAACATTGAAAAGATTAATCTGAATGTTTTTTAAGTTCATTCTGTTATAGAGTTTTCAAGAAACACTCCAAATAATGTGGTCTGGTTCATATGGCATTTCTAGGGACAGTGGTTTTAAGTAATTATATTTTGTTTTGCTTTCTTTTGTGAAACATATGCAGAAAGACTTTTTATCAGAAAAGTACATTGTCCAAGCAATTTTGTTGTATTAATTGATTTTTGGAACTAAATTTTTTTACCTTCTTTTTAACTCATTTATTGAACTTCTAATTTTTTAGGAAAAATAATTCCAGTATCAATAATTACCAAAACACAAAACCCTTATCATGAAATTGAACAGTTAAGACACAAAAGAAAAGAATTTTTTTACAAAATTTCAGCATAATTATATTTTCCTCTATTTTTTATTGGAGATAACAGTGGTTCATTTTCTCTTCTGGCTTTTTCCCCTGGATGGTATCATTACAATTAATAAACATCTGTTTTTTTTCTGTTTCTGTTTTCATAGCTTAAAAAATGTATAAAAACTCCAGAAATCCCTTCTAAACATGTTAGAAACTGGGTCCCAAAAGTCTTGGAACAACGACGACAAGGTTTAGAAACATATTTACAGGTAAGATATGTTTAGATCCTCAATTAATATAAAGTAGCTTAAATAATCATGTGTCTATCTTTTCTCAGGACATGTGGGTGTGATGCAAAATATGTCAAGCAGCCAAAGATTTTAAATTAAAATGCTGGTTGGTTCTTTTAGCTTTGATGAGGTTCTATTTTAAATTGGTTATATGCATTGGGAAAGTGAAAATTTACTAATAAAGGGAAAAATTGATGTAGAGAGGACCTGTCTGTTTTTTATTCAACTCTATCAATTACTTTGTTTTTGTTTTTTGTTTTCCCTGTAAGGATTCATTGCTTCCTCATAGCAATCGCAGCTTTTAGGTTTTGGTGCCAGTCGGATTAGTGAGAGACACTGTATTTTCAGCAGACTGGCTAGTACATCTGTGGAAGCGAATAGAGAATGAGTATATAGAAATTGCCGGGCCGGCCCGGTGGCGCACTGGATAGTACGCCGCTTGGGAGCGTGGTGGCGCTCCCGCCCAAGGGTTCGGATCCCACATACAGACCGGTTCCCGCTCACTGGCTGAGCGAGGCGCGGGAGCAACGCCGAGGGTTGCGATCCCGTTGCCGGTCCCGGTCCGGTACGGGGGCGACACTGAGGGTTGCGATCCGTTGCCGGACACGGAAAAAGACAAAAAAAAAAAAAAAAAAGAAATTGCCTGTGATGAAGTGCCAACGTCTTTGAAAATTAGAATGTATGTTTAGAAAGCACGCATCAGGGTGCTCTTTTCTGCAGCTGAGAGGAATAAGCAGAACTACCTACGTGAGATCAGACAAAGGCACTCTCTCCTCCAAGTGACAGAAAAAGCAAAAGGACAATGTAGAACAGTATCAGTTTCTCTGAGTTTTGAGACAAAAAGGCCTAGAGGCCTCAGGTGACAACTCAATGTAGTCCTCATTTAGTTCAAAGAGCACTGTGAGTGGCAGGTGCTGGGACAGACAGGCCTGTGGTCAGCGGGTATATCGGGGCCCCTGCGTTCACTTGAGAGGTGACACATGAGAATGACTGAGGTGTACACAGCCAGGGGTGAGGAAGTCTTGGCTCTCAAGAAAGAAGAGGTGGACTTCACCTAAGTTATGAATTCATGACTGATCCACCTAAGGCAAGTTACATCAAAGAAATCAGCAGCTGTGTCTGTGTTCTTCCTTTGATATCTTTGAGACCCCTTTAAACATTAACCCTAGGGTAGGTTCTGTTTAGGAAGGAAGTGAGGGGCTGTGTGAAGCCAGAATGCCATTTCCTCCACGAGCTTTTGTAGATGGTTGTGCCTGAATTGCTGGAGATTAGAAGCTGAGAGGAGAGGCTGTCTCCACAGGCTTGTACTTAGTGATCAAGTCAGAGGGCTTTCTCTCAGTAGAAAGATGCCAGAGTTTGTTCCTGGCCTTCTGTAGTTTTCCTGGTCTTTGCAGTGCTAAAGTAGGAAAGCTGACCTGTGGAGGCCCCGAGCATGTGTGTGGAGGGCTCTCTTTAATGTTTCTCCTCTTGTGATTTTGGGCTTGGTGGAGGGACTCTTCGCTGCCTCTCCCTGTGGTGCTTAAAGGAAACGGGATCACAAATCACAGGAATGTGTGTGGCTGTGTTCCTTGAGACCCTTCAGAGCTATGAGACTTCCACAGCTTCAGGCAACACTGCAGAGCATAAAGCAAACCGAAAAACCAAAAAAACAAGACTTCAGAAACTGTGTGCAAATGATAAAAATGCATGCTCTCTATAATTAAATGGAATAAACAATGCATTCTTATTTGTAAGCCACATTTTCCACAGATATTGTATATCCTCAAGCTTTAGTTCTGAGGAAAGCTTTACTCTTCCCCCACCCGCTTCGTATTTGACACATGACTTCCATTACTACTCAGTGTAAACATTTTAAGTTGTTTGTACTTGGATATAAATATGTGGATAAAATCATCTGGCACAGAGAAGAGTTTATAGTGACACTCAAATTGAGCTTAGAGTTTTCTATTCTCAGAAATAGGGCTTGAAAGATGTGGTTGAAGGGCTGAGAGAGCTTGCTTCCTGTTGTTCATTTAATATTCAATTTGTTGGCACTTAATTCCCTGAGGAGTTCAAAGGAGCTTCTCCTTCTCCCTTTTCCATCTAATTCTATTTGCAGGCACTGGGAGCCAGAAAGAAGTTGCAAAGGGCTTGCTTCCTGTTGTTCATTTAATATTCAATTTGTTGGCACTTAATTCCCTGAGGAGTTCAAAGGAGCTTCCCCTTCTCCCTTTTCCATCTAATTCTATTTGCAGGCACTGGGAGCCAGAAAGAAGTTGCAAAGATGAGTGTAAACACTTTATTAATCCCAAGTGAAATGCAAACCCTAGCCTAGGAATCAGATCTTGATAATTTGGGGTGTTCAAGTCTCTTTAGAAGAAAGACAGTATCACTGTTCCTTCTGCTCGGCCATCTAACTCCATCCGCCCTCAGGCCCAGGCTGAACCCCGTGGGCATCACAGGCAAGTCTCAGCAGGCCCCATCCTGCTGCTAACCCATCTTGGCATTAGCTAGAGAGTATGGTCCCGATCTGGCCTTGAACCTAAGAAAGTAGTAGTACCTCCAAGCTATAGCATCTTAAGTTCACAGAGACCCTAGACGTTATCTAGCCCAGCTTGCCTCCTGCCCTTCAGTTGCGTTCGTGATCATTCCTCTGGCCTTAATTTCTCACCCATAAAGCAGGCAGGTCAGCTCTTGAGAAGGTCAGGGAAAACAACTCTTCCTTTTATCCAAGGGGCCACTAGTACATTCTGGACCAGGCCACATTTCCTAAGGTGGCCCACAATGCTGTCTTATTTTAGAGATGGAAAAACCAAGGTCCAATGGGATTCAGAAACTTGCCTCACCTCCTGGAGTATGTTAGGTAAAGAGCTCGGCCTGGAGTTTTAGTTGCCTCACTCCCAGTGTGGGCTCTTGTCATTATGCATCATGGATTTTCTTAGTAAAGAGAACATTTTCAGCTTTGACATATAGCTTTACATAAGGATATAATAATAGGTAAAGGAAAAGAACCTTATAATCATAAAGTATTACAGTTGACTATCACCCCAAATCCCTTGATAGATTGATAGACAGATAGATAACTTTTTAAAACTATAACTTGAATATTTAAAACCTTACGAAAAACTATGTGTATGGGGACACTCTGAATGTTGTATTTAAGTAAGAGACTCTTGAAAACCAGAAAGGTCAAATCACCTATTTTCAAAATTAATTTTGTTCTGAAATTTTAAACAAAAGGAAGCACAACCTATCTTGACATCTGTGCTTCTAAAATTCTTTTTCATTTCTTTGCTATTCACCAGTGGTTTGAAAATGAGAGGCAAAGAAGGCCCACAATTATCATTTATTTGGCCATTTCTTCCATTTCAAAATAAACTCATATTAATCTTTAAGATGCAATTTATAAATAAATATTTTCTTGCTTTTATATTTTAGCATCCCTCTTCAATTAAGTAATTTAAGTTTAAAAAAAAGTATTTTGGCAGAGAAGTAGGGATTAGGAACTTTTCCTAGTACATATTTTTGAATGTAGGTTTCTTAAAAATATTTTACATTGTGTTTCAGAAAGACATTTTATTTTTAAATAGAAATTTCAGATCTTCAGGGGAAAAGAAAGAAAATATAACAATCAATTAAAAGTAGCGTGATATTGCCACAGTGCAAATAATAGTCTTGCAGCATTGTGGATAATCAGTGAATTTATCTTCAAAAACTTCTGTTAGCCTAGTAATGTCCAAATGGTCATTTTCGTATATTCTAACAATGCAGCAACTACAGCTAATGTTATTTAGTTTTACTTGATTAGGGATTAAAAAAAAAAAAAAAAGTAGTATGAAGGCTCCATAAATGAGTTTTTATTTTTATATATACATATTTCTGAACCATTATCACTTTCCTTCTTAAATTGCCAAGTGATTTGGTTAGAAACAAATTCTCTCGGGCCGAACCCGTGGCTCACTCGGGAGAGTGCGGCGCTGGGAACGCCGAAGCCACAGGTTTGGATCCCATATAGGGATGGCCGGTGCGCTCACTGGCTGAGCGCGGCGCGGGCGACACCAAGCCAAGGGTTACGATCCCCTTACCGGCCACCAAAAAAAAAAAAAAAATCTCTCTAAAAAAAAATTAAATGTCTAAGTACATACAGTGTCTTAAAATCAAAATCTAGAATTAACCAAGGAAAGTTAAAAGTTACATTGGACATTTGAGTAATTTGAAGTATGGCAGCCTACCTGATAAACAATGAAACTTAATTTCATTTTCTAGAATCATTTTTTATTTATTGAATAGAAAATTGAGTAGCTTTACTTGTCATTTTTTTCTTATATCTTCCCCTTAAATAATGTACCCCCCAAAACTCCCTGAGGTTTAATGAATGAAGGAATCTGTCCTCTATAAAGGTAGAATTAAGCAAAACAAGATATTTTTACATGAATGGAAGAAAATTAATTGGCTATCATCCCAACAAAAGGTCTGTGCCAAATAAAGTAAAAAACTTTTTATTTTCCATGTTGCACAGACTAGAAATTCATCTACTTTGGTGAGTGTTTTAACTTGAAGATAAAAACAAGTTAGCTTTTGGTATTAATTTACCAATTAATGTTATACACACTATATGTGTATATGTGTGTATGTGTGTAGTTTTGCTCAATGATAAGCATTCATCAATCACCTAATGTGTTTGAGACAGAAGGATAGATCCAGCTTCAGAGAAGCCTTGAACCGTAGCGTAGCACAAGTTAAGTGACTGTAGTTATATTATCCATTTCTCTTTTCTGCTTTCCATGGTGTGAGCTTCATCTGTCCCCCCTAGTGGTACAAAAGGCTGCAGCACTTCCAGGTCTCCCCTACTCATACCACATACACCAGAGTCCAGGGGAAGAGTAGGATCTCCTCCAGTAGATATCACAGAAGAAGGAGGAAGCATCTCTCCCTACAGATCTCTTCCCAGGTGTCAATGGCTTGTCTTTGCATACATGCCCACCTGTGAACCTCACTGTGGCCAGGGATCCCTGAGTGATTTAAGCCAGTAAAGGTCTACCCTGAAGTTGGGGGTAAGTAAGGGGTGAGTTCCCTACGGGTGTTCTTGGTAAAAAAAAAAGGGAATATACTGAGTGTGGGTGGAGGAGGAGAGGGCAACTAACAAATGCCCACTACAGAAAATGATGCTGCTCAGAAAATTTGAGAGGATTGCCCAAGGTCATGAAAAGATAGGGCCATTCCTGAAACTCGAATTCAAGGCTCTTTCCTAGATAGATAAAGTTTCTAGAAAATTTAAAGTCCTGGGTATCCTTGATTTTTGATTTAAAGACCAGAGACATTCCTTCCCTTTATTAAAAAATATTTATATATAAAATAATTACCCATTATCTAATATAATTTACTTTTACATTAAGAAATTTTCTTATTACCTATGAAGTTATGAGCTACAACATTAATTAATTTGGCATCTCATAGTGTTTACTCATTTCTTAGAAGAAGCAAAAAATCTTAAATATAAGCTAATTACCGTTTCCTAAACTGATTTGACAATCAAACACAGTTTATGTGATAGCTTTGCCCCTGATTTGAGATGACTTCTTGACTTTCCTGAGACCCTACTGAAATAGAAGTCGAGAAACTTAAGAAGCAATAAATCTCAACACTTAAATAGTAGATGGGCAAGGAAAACAGAGGATCATCAAAGGAAGAAAAATTTTAACAGCGTTCTAGAAGGTAGGATGTGCTGTGAGCACGTGAGTGGATGCAACAGCCAGCAAAAAGCAGCAGCCCCAACTCAGCCATGTGAGCCTGCGGTGCTGGTGAGAGGCAGCCTGCCCAAGGCAATGCTGGGGAAGTCCTGGATGCAATCAGCAGGGGAGACAGAGGACAGGAGAGCAGGGAAGCTGAAAACAGGTGGATCTGTTCAGGGTGCATGCATGGAACAGGTACCCAGGCCACTTACTCTGTATGGGATACATGCAACCTGATGGTTATGACCAGACTTTTTATTTCAAAGGACTTTTCTCTTAAAATTGAAACAATACAACAGCAAAACATTCAACAGAATGGAAGGGGAGAGCTAAGGCTTCTAATGTGGATATTAGGGCCTCCACATTGACAAGCTCCTCCCTACCCACTTACGAGGAAAAGCCACCCAGCTGCGTGCTCCCCTCACACTGTCTTTTCACTCAGGGAGGAGGCCTGTGCCCGCACAGAGCCACCCAGGCTACTTTCTTCAGTGTGATCTGATAACTAAGCATTTGAAGAAAACAAGTAGCATGAACAAAAAGACCAACGTGAACTAAAATACTGACTCTTCAGGAAAGATAATTCAGGACACAACATATATCTTAAAAATTGATTTAATAAATCCAGAGAGCTTCACAAAAGTATTGCATTTGAAAGATTACGGGAGGCGCTGTGTAAAAGGAACAATCTGAAAACACAAATTGTTCTTAGTATTGGGTTGGCCGGTTAGCTTAGTTGGTTAGAGTGCAGCCTTATAACACCAAGGTCACAGGTTTGAGCACAACCTTATAACACCAAGGTCACAGGTTTGAGCACAACCTTATAACACCAAGGTCACGGGTTTGGATCCCTGTACTGGCCAGCCACCAAAAAGAAAAATAAAGTTCTTAGAGTTAAATGTGTTATCCAATTGAAAACATTCAGTAGATCTTCTCTCTAGATGGGAAACTGTTCCATAAAGTACAGATGTAAAAAGTCTCAAACAAAAGACAGAAGACATAGAGGACCAATCTAGGACTAATGTACTACTTTTTGGAGTCCCAGAAGGAAGGAGGGTAAAAGGCAAAAGTAGGAAAGGGAATAATCAAAGAAAAAAAGAGTTGAAAATTTCCCCAAGCTGGAAATTATGAGCCTCTACGTAGGAAAGTTGCTCCAAGGCAGAGAACAAAGAGTGACAAGCTCTGTAATGCCCAGACAAGCCCAGCAAAATTTCTTTCAGTATGTTGACGATAAGATCCATAATCTCCCAGAAAGAAAAACAAATGGAAAGCAAGGTTGAAGTTCAGTTATATCTTTGTTTCTTCATTTGAAGCTGCTTTAATGGGCAGGTCCTTCAGTAGCAGCCTGAAATTTCAAGCTGGTATAATTTTTAGACAAAAGCTTTTCGTGGGAGTTTTGCATATCTTACTTGTTCCATTTGTCATAGTAAAGTGAAATTTGTCTTTTTGAGAAAAGTACCCACATCTTACATCACTTTCTTGAGAATAACAGTTCTTTGTTTATATTTTGATCTTTTTCATAAAGAATGAACAATGAAATGTGAGTATTGGGAGCTAAACAGAAACAGCTCATAGAAATCAGGACTATGAATAATCTAACAAAATATAATTTTTTGTTTTTAATATTTATTTGAAGAGAGAACAGTTTTGAAGCAGGAGTGGGGCTGGTTTGTTGTGAAATGTGAGTATTGGGAGCTAAACAGAAACAGCTCATAGAAATCAGGACTATGAATAATCTAACAAAATATAATTCTTTGTTTTTAATATTTATTTGAAGAGAGAACAGTTTTGAAGCAGGAGTGGGGCTGGTTTGTTGCACAGTAGGAGATGCAGGTTACTGTCTTCAAAAGACCCTGTTTCCTGACTGACTAGCCTGCCCTTCCTCCATTCTTTAAATTACATAATGTGGTATAATGTTCCATTCGGACACTCGTCCACAATGCGTCAGAGTATTGTATTTTTAACTTTTCCAGTAGTACATGAGCATTTACTGAAATTCACCAAATGTGCTGAAATGTTGTATTTTCTCTAATTTTTGGGTGCAGTGAGCTAGCTATATATATAAGCAAATCAAGCTTGTTAAACATGCTGTTTAAATCTCTTCTGTCTTAACTTGGCTGCTTAATCTATAAGAAGAAAGGTGTGTTAAAAATTCCCACTTAAGTTTATTATTATCGTTGGTGTAACTGGGCTTAGTTCAGCCATCTGTGCTTTCTGTCGCTCCATCTTTTTCTGTGAGTTTTTTTTTTCTTGCCTGCTTTTGGATTGGTGACGGAATTTTTTTTCCTTTTTTCACTTTCTATTTTTCCTGCTCTGTTCTTTTAATAGTCACCTGTTATCTTTACTTTCCTCCTGAACATTACAAGGACCTTAAAATGTTTTAACTCTGGTCAACCTGGATATAGGACTCCAGGTTGACAGTTCTTTTCTTTTAGCACTTACAAAATATTGTGCCACTTCCTTCTGGCCTCTATGGTTTCAGATGAAAAAAAAAAAATCTACTGTCATATTAATTGTTTTTCCCCTATCTATAAGATGTTGTTTTTAAAATGGCTGCTTTCAAGATTTTATCCTTGTTTACTAGAGGCAGGAAAAGAAAGGGGAAGGAAGATAGTGAGAGGCTGGTTAATGGACACAGAATGACAGCTAGATAGGAAAAGGAACTGCTGTTGGTGTCCAGTCAACCCGGGAATCTATAATTAACAATGACTTACTGCACATTATCAAATGACTAGAAGAGAGGAGATCAGATGTTCACATCACAAAGAAATGATTAAGTTTTACAACGATGAATATGCTAGTTACTCTGATTAGATCGTCACACATTGTATACCAGTATTGAAATATAACTCTGTACTTCATAAATATGTACAATCAATATGTTTCAATAAAAAAAATTCTTTTTAAAGGTCTGTCCTTGTCCTTAATTTTCAGAAGTTTAATTACAATGTGTCTTGATGCATATTTCTTTGAGTTTTTCTCCTTTGGAGTTTCTCAGCTTGAACTCCAGAAGTTCTTGAATCTGTAGATTTTTCCCAGATGCAGAAGTTCTTAGCCATTATTTCATTGAGTACACTTTCTGTCCTTCCTTCTTTCTCCTCTCTTTCCAGAACTCCAATAACAGGAATGTTAGATTTTTTTATTATAGTTCTACAGGGCCCTAAGTCTCTATTCATTTCTTTTCAGACTGTTTTCTCTCTGTTGGTCAGATTGGGAAATTTCTATTGTTCTGTCTTCTAGTTCACTGATTCTTTCCTCAGTTCCTTTCACTCTGTTGTTGAACCCATACACTGAGCTTTTCATATTGGTTATTGTATTTTTCAGTTCTAAAATTCCCAGGTGGGGGCTGGCTGGTTAGCTCAGTTGGTTAGAGTGCAGTATTACAACACTAACATCAAGGGTTCAGATCCCCATACCAGCTAGCGACCAAAACAAGACAAAACAATTCCCATTTGGTTCATCTTGTATATTTTATTTATTTGCTGAGATTTTATATTTCTGGCTGGTTAGCTCAGTTGGTTAGAGTGCAGTATTACAACACTAACATCAAGGGTTCAGATCCCCATACCAGCTAGCGACCAAAACAAAACAAAACAATTCCCATTTGGTTCATCTTGTATATTTTATTTATTTGCTGAGATTTTATATTTTTTCACTGAGTCTCTTTTTTCTTCTATTTCAAATGTGTTCATAATTACTAATTGAAAGATTTTTGTCATGGCTGTCTCAAAATCATCATCCTGTAATTCTAACACCTCTGTCATCTTGGCGTTGGCATCTATTGGTTGTCTTTTTCATTTGGTTTGAGATCTTCCTGGTTCTTGTTATGATGAATGCTTTTGATTGAATCTTACACCTTTTTGTATTATAAGAGTCTGGATCTTATTTAAACCTTCTATTTTAGCTGGCTTTCTCTAGCAGCTCCATCAGGGGAAGGTGGGCGTGGAGAACATCACCTTGTTTCTGCCAAGTGGAGGTACAAGACCAGGTTCTTAACTTGGCCTTTGTTGACACCTGGGGGAGGTGGGGCATGCTACTCATTATGGCTAAGCTGTAGAAAGTCCTCACTTTCCACCAGGCTGCATCTGATGCCACGGTAGCAGAGGGGGTGAAGAGTGCCTTGTGTCCACTGGGTGGACATGGAAGTCCAGGCTCTGCACATGGTCTCCACTGACACCCTGGGAGGGGCACATTATCAGGTGGTGGTGGAAGTCGTAGCCCTTACTTGGCTTGTCTCATACCACCCTGTCCAGTGCCTCATCACAGCCTCATGTGGGTGGCAATTCCAGGCTTCCCACGATACCTTTGCTGGCATGAATAGATGTGGACCACAGTGGTATTTGGTTGATATGGAGTATAAAAGTTTTCTGTCTTGCTAGACTGCCCCTTTCTGGTCCTCTGGCTAGAGAGAGCCGACTTCTTGGGGGTGACAGGAGGTGCTGGTGGGGGGGGGGATATATGTGTCTGCATTGCTTGGCATTTCCTGGTTGCTGGCTTTTTCAGCTCCAGGTCTGGGATCAATGAGGCAAAACAAAAATCCAGGAAAGATGAAACTCACCGCTGTATCATTCCTCAGTTCCTCAGGTCCTCATATCCCTGACAGATACTTCTTCTCTCAGCCTTTCATAATCTTAATGTTTGTTTTATATGTGATTTTCAGGGTTTTTAGTTGAACCTGGAGGAATAAGGAAAGTTATTACATGCATTTCATCTTGTCGGAAGTGGAAGTCCATCCATTGACTTTTTGTGTGGTTCTTTTGTGTTTTTTCCCCAAATTTTAAAAATTGTTTATACACATAACATTTACTAACTTAACCATTTTTAAGTGTACAGTTCAGTGATGTTGAATGCATTCATATTGTTGTGTAACCATCAACATCAATCCCCCAAATTCTTTTCATCTTATAAAACTGACGTTAAACAATAACTTCCCATTTCCTCCTCCCCACAGCCCCTGGCAACCACCATTCTAATTTCTATCTCTGTGATTTTGACTATTCCAGCACCTCATATAAGTGAAATCATACAGTATTTGTCTTTGTGACTGGGTTACTTCACTTAGCATAATGTCGTCTTCAAGGTTCATCCATGTTGAGTACATGTCAGAATTTCTTTTCTTTTTAAGGCTGAATAGTGTTCCATTATTTGTATAGACCATGTTTTGCTTATCCATTAGTCCATCGATGGACACTTGGGTTGCTTCCACATTCTTGCTAATGTGAATAATGCTGCTATGAATGCGGGTGTACGGATATCTCTTTGAGACCTGTTTTCAATTCTTTTGGGTGTATACCCAGAAGTGAAATTGATGGATCAAGTGGTAACTCTATTTTTAATTTTTTGAGGAACCATGAGATTGTTATCCACAGTGGCTATACTATTTTAAGTTCCTGTCAACAATACACAAGGGTTCCGGTTCCTCCACAACCTTGCCAACACTTGTTATTCTCTGGGTTTTTTTCATAGTAGACATCCTAATGGGTGTGAGGTAGTATCTCATTGTAGTTTTCATTTCCATTTCCCTAATGACGAATGAGGGTGAGTATCTTTTTGTATGCTTATGGGCTATTTTTATGTCTCTTTTTGAGAAATGTCTATTCAACTCCTTTGTCATTTTTTTAATTGGGTGTTTGTTTTTTCATTGTTGAGTTTTAAGAGCTTCCTATATATTCTGGATATTAATCCCTTATGATGATTTTCAAATGTATTCTCCCATTATGTGTGTTGTCCTTTTTTTTTGGCAGCTGGCCAGTACACGGTTCTGAACCTTGATGTTGGTGTTACCAACACCATGCTCTAACCAAGTGAGCTATCTGTGCTGTCTTTGTTGATGCAGAATCTTTTAAAATTTTCATCAAGTCCCATTTGTTTTTGTTTGTTTTTTCTTTTGTTGTTTCTATCTTCAGTATCATATTAAAGAAATAACTTACAAATCCAGTGTTATGAAGCTTTTCCCCTATGTTTTCTTTTAAGAGTTTTACAGTTTTAGGTCTTGGAATTAGGATGTGGATCCATGCAGAGTTAATTTTTGTATGTGATGTTAGATAAGGGTTTATTAAGAGTGTGGTGTTTAATTTCCACAGATTTGTGAATTTTCCAGTTTTCCTTCTATTATTGATTTCTAACTTTATCCTGTTGTGGTTGGAGAAGATACTTTGTATGATATCTGTCTTTTTAAATTCACTGAAATTTAATGTGTGGCCTAACATATGGTCTGTCATGGAAAATACATTAGCAAAATGAAGTGGTCCAAATTCTTTATGCAAAACAATTTGAGGTAAAATTCTTCCTCAAATTGTTTTGAGGGCAAAATGGGCAGCTGATTATTTTTAATTGAGAAAATTCATCTATGATACCATCTGAAGTCTCATGACCTGAGATTTTGCAGTTTTGCTGTATATTATGGTATTCACTAGTCACATGTGACTTTTGAGCATTTAAAATGTGGCTAGTCTGAATCAATATGTACTGAAAATGTAAAATTCACACAGATTTCAAAACCTTAATACAAAAAAGAATGTAAAGTATCTCAATTTTTATATTGATTACATGTCAAAGTAGTATTTTGTGTATGTCGGGCTAAACAAAATACATTATTAAAATGAATTTTACTTGTGATGTCTCTTTGAAAGATGAGTACTTTGGGCAACACAATAAGAAAACCAAAAGGTTATGTGATAATTATGATTTATTTCATTAACCTTCTGGATGATTCTGTAATTCTTCAAATTTTTTATTATTTTAGCCTTTTCTTACCATAGTTGGGAATAACTGATGAGTAATGATGAAATTATACTTTGGATGATGAAGTAACAAAATGTTTCAAGGTATAGGAAAAATAAGATCACTAAGATTTTATAATTTTAGAAAGATTTCAGTGAGTCCACATGGTAATTACTAAGATAGAATGAATTTTATTCTACTGTTTAAAGATATGTAAATTTTCTCTTTGTTCTTGGAAGACATCTACGAAAATAAAAACCACATCAATTTTTTCACAGAGAACTGCTTAATTTTCTGATTTTTGTTAGTAATCTGTTATTTTTTTCTGATTCTTTTAGTATCTTTTTATCTTTACAGTTTTACTGTAGAACTTTGCTATAGTTATTCTGTATCTAGGTTTAGATTTTTTTAAATTTATATTTTTGAGGGTTGTGTTGTGCTCCCTGAACATTTCTGGACAGCCCACGAATCCTATCTTTGAATGCTTCTTCTTCCTCATTTTCTATTCTGTTTTTTCTCTTGAGTCTGTAATTAACTGATGTCTTCACAGGTCTGACTCTTTCTCGTTTCTTCTAGTTCTTACTGATGGTGCTTTGTTTCCTCATTGTGTGTGTGTGTGTGTGTGTGTGTGTGTGTGTGTGTGTGTGTGTGTGTGTGTGATATTTTGTTTGTTTTGGTAGTTTTGATTGGGTGATCAAGTTCCTGGGATCTTTATGTTTAGGATTCTTTTATAGCCAGTGTTGAACTGAATTTTCACAGAGAGAATTTTTATTTGCTTTTGCCAATCACCTAGGAACACTATCAACTGAGACTTCTTAACTTAAGGTTATTTTGAGTTGTGTGTGGTGTGTGTGCATTTAACCCCACTGATGTCATTAATTTAGATTACAAACCTGTGAAGGCACCAGCTTGTAGTTATGAGTTTTCAAAGGACATTTGTCTTCTCCCTCCCCTTACCCCACAATGCCAAGCTCAGCACTATTCTTCACAGTGGATTTATTTCCCATTCTCCCATCCCCTGGAGAGGTATCCTTTTGAGGCACCAGCTTTATTTGGAGATTGCCTTTTAGATCTTCTCCCCCACCCAACTCAAGCAAATATTAGACTTTATCTGCATTTCCTATGCAGCCCCAAAGTGGATGCTCAAAGCTACAAGGTTTACAACATGCCTGGAAGACAGGCCAGCTTTAGTTCTTGCTTATCCATCAGGATTGCTGTTTATATTCAGTTTAGGGGTGCTGCAGATTCGTTATCTTCTTACAGGATCAGTGATGCATTTTCTTTTCTTTCTCTTTCTTTTTTTTTAATATCCACCATTCTTAGGATCCAAAGGATTCCTTTCCAAGAATATCTGTGCACTAGTGATTGTTCAAGTGCTAAGTCACTCTTCACGGTTAGTCAAATATTACCAGGATCTGCACTGCAGATTTCTATGAGCAATGACATAAATACTTTCCTAGAATACATTCTTAAAAAATGGAGAGGTTTGGAAAACAAGTTGAATTAGTTTGCTGACTTTAAGATTTTATTTGACGGGCCGGCCCGGTGGCGCACTGGAGAGTGTGCCGCTTGGGAGCATGGCGGTGCTCCTGCCGAGGGTTCGGATCCCATGTGGAGACCGGTTCCCGCTCACTGGCTGAGCGCGGTGTGGGCGCAACACCGAGGGTTGCGATCCCGTTGCCGGTCCCCGGTACGGGTGCGACACTGAGGGTTGCGATCCCGTTACCGGTCAGTAAAAAAGACAAAAAAAAAAAGATTTTATTTGTCAATGTTTGTTTCCCAAATCAAAATTCCAGGAGATCCTTTGTTCCACCCCGTGAAATGGATTTTATATCCTGTTCATTCAGGAATAAGAATATAGGATGTGGGGTGATGATTATACAGGAATCACTGGGGGAGTCTACCTGTAGCAGTAAATGACTGGTCATACAGATAGTGTATTTCAAGGCCAAAATTGAGCATACACCTACATAAATTGCAACCTGTTATACAGACATACCTTGGAAATATTGTGGGTTCGAAACCACCACAGTAAAGTGAATATCAGAAAAAAGGCAAGTCTCGTGAATTTTTTGGTTTTCTAGTGCATACATGAGTTATGTTTACACTATACTGTAGTCTAGTAAGTGTTCAATAGCATTATATCCAAAAAACCAATGTACATTCCTTAATTGAAAATACTTTATTGCAAAAAAATGTTAACAGTTATCTGAGCCTTCAGTGAGTCGTGGTCTTTTTTCTGATGAGGGTCTTGCCTCAGTGTTGATGGCTGTTGACTGATCAGGGTGGTGGTTGTTGAAGGCTGGGGTGGCTGTGACAATTTCTTAAAATAAGACAACAATGAAGTTTGACGTATCAATTAACTTTTCCTTTCATGAAAGATTTCTCTCTAGCGTGCAATGATGTTTGATAGTATTTTACCCATTTTTTAAAGCTGGAGTCAATCCTCTCAAACCCTGCCACTGTTATATCAACTAAGTTTATGTAATATTCTAACTCCTTTGTTGTCATTTCTACAATGTTCACAGCATCTTCACCAGGAGTAGATTCCATCTCAAAAAACCACTTTCTTTTCTCATCCATAAGAAACAACTCCTCATCCATTTAAGTTTTATCATGATATTGTAACAATTCAGTCACATCTTCAGAATCCACTTCTAATTCTAGTTTTCTTGCTTTTTCTACCGCATCTGCACTTACTTCCTCCACTGACATCTTGAACCCCTCGAAGTCATCCATGAGGCTTGGAATCAACTTCTTCCAAACTCCTGTTAATGTTGATATTTTAACCTCTTCCCATGAATCACAAATGTTCTAATGGCATCTAGAATGGTGAATCCTTTCCAGAAGGTTTTCAATTTACTTTGTTCAGACAAATCAGAGGAATCACTATCTATGGCAGCTATAGCCTTACAGAACGTATTTCTTAAATAATAAGATGTGAAAGTCAAAATTATTCCTTGATCCCTGGGCTGTAGAACGGATGTTGTGTTAGCAGGCATAAAAATAACATTAATTTTCTTGTACATCTTCATCAGAGCTCTTGGGTAACTGGGTGCATTGTTGAGGAGCAGTCATATTTTAGAAGGGATCTTTCTTCTCTGAGCAGTAGGTCTCAACATTGGGTTTAAAATATTCAGTAAACCATGCTATAAACAGATGTGCCTTCATCCAGGCTTTGTTGTTCCATTTGTAGAGCACAGGCAGAATAGATTTAGCATAAGTCTTATGGGCCCTGGGGTTTTTGGAATGGTAAAAGAGCATTGCTTCAGCTTAAAGTCATCACCTGCATTAGCCCTGACAAAAGAGTCAGCCTGTCCTTTGAAGCTTTGAAGCCAGATGGTGACTTCTCCTCTCTAGCTATGAAAGTCCTAGATGACATCTTTTTCCACTGTAAGGCTGTTTTGTCTGCACTGGAAATCTGTTGTTTAGTGTAGCCACCGTCATCAATGAGCTTAGCTTGATCTGGATAACGTGTTGCAGCTTCTACATTAGCAGTTGCTGCTGCATCTTGCTCTTTTATGTTGTAGAAACAGCTTCTTTCACTAAGCTTTATGAAAAACCCTTTGCTTGCTTCAAACTCTACTTCTGCAGCTTCCTCACCTCTCTCAGCATTCATAGCATTGAAGAGAGTTAGAACCTTGCTCTGGATTAGGCATTGGCTTAAGGGACTGTTGGGGCTGGTTTGGTCTTCCATGCAAACCACTAAAACTTTCTCCAGGTCAGCAATAAGGCTGTTTCACTTTCTTATCATTTATTTGTTCACTGGAGTAGTACTTTTAATTGCCTTCAAGAACTTCTTGCATTCACAACCGCATGGCACAAGAAGTCTAACCTTCAGCCTGTCTTGGTTTTCTACACGGCTTCCTCACTACTCTTAATCATTTCTATCTTTCAATTGAAAGTGCGAGACATGTGACTCTTCCTTTCATTTAAACACATAGAGGCCATTGTACAGTTATTAATTGGCCTAATTTAAATATTATCATGTCTCAGGGAATGGGGAGGCCTGAGGAGAGGGAGAGAGTTGGGAGAATAGCTGGTCAGTGGAGCAGCCAGAACACACACAACGTCTGTCAGTTTAGTTTGTCGTCTTATATAGGTGTGGTTTGTGGGGCTCCAAAACAATTACAATAGTAACACTAAAGATTGCTAATGACTGATCGCCATAACAGATATAATAATGATGAAAAGTTTCGAAATATTGTGTGAATTACCAAAATATGACACAGAGACACAAAGTGAGCACGTGCTATTGCAGAAAACGGCGCTAATAGACTTGTTCAATGCAGGGTTGCCAGAAACCTTCAATTTGTGAAAAAAATATCTGCAAAGCCCAATAAAACAAGATATGCCTGTACTCACACATGTGGTATAAAATAGACCTTCAACATTCCCACTAGATAGTTCCAAAAGAGGCTGCATCATGACCTAAGCATTTTTTT
>NW_007726360.1:69268-76907 GCF_000696425.1 Galeopterus variegatus
GCTCCCGCTGAGGATTCGGATCCCACATACAGACCGGTTCCCGCTCACTGGCTGAGCGAGGTTGCGGGTGCAACACCGAGGGTTGCGATTCCGTTGCCGGTCCCGGTCCGGTATGGGCACGACACTGAGGGTTGCAATCCATTGCCGGTCACGAAAAAACACAAAAAGGAAAAAAAAAAAAAAGGACGAGATGGTAAATATTTTAGGCTGTGTGAGCTGTATGGCTGTGTGGAAACTCTGCCATTGTAGTGTGAAAGCTGCCGTAGATGATATGTACACAAGAGAGAGAGGATGTGTTGCAATAAAACTTTATTTACAGAGGCAGCAGCAGGCCACATTTGGCCCTCAGACTATAGTTGGCCCCTGGTGGCAGGGAGAGTGGATGGGCAACAGCAAGGGCTGGAATGGAAGAGTGTGGCCCGGCATGAGGTGGATGTGGGTACAAGGCTCTGAGCCTCTGCTCTGCTGTATAAGCTAGGGTAGTCACTTACCCTCTCTGAGCACCAGTGACCTTTCCTGTAAAAGGGGGATAAAAAGATATACCTTGTTGGGTTGTAAAATACATGAAGATTCATTCAGTTCCAGAAATATAATAGTCATACAATAAAGGGTAGCTATCAGTTTCCCCTCAAATCTGGGCCATTTTTGGCACATATGTTTTGTACTCATTTTCCCAGAATATTCCTCATATCTCAGAATATCCCTAAGACTCCAAGAGTCACAGGAATTAATGCCAATATTAATTATTAAGCCATGAAAATTAAATTAGAAAAATGTTCTTTCAGGAACCATCTCACCAATTCAGCTAAAGCCACGACTAACTTAAAGCACTGGTTGGAACCATATAAGGCAGAAATTTTAAAGATGATGCAGAATGTTGTGACTAGAAAGTTCTGATGGAATCTTTTATCCATTCATTCATTTATTAATTCATAAAATAAACATCTTTTAAGGACCTCATCTGGGCCTGACACTCGTATAACTTCGTATAATGTATGCTATACGAAGTTATTACGAGTTTAGTTTGTCGTCTTATATAGGTGTGGTTTGTGGGGCTCCAAAACAATTACAATAGTAACACTAAAGATTGCTAATGACTGATCGCCATAACAGATATAATAATGATGAAAAGTTTCGAAATATTGTGTGAATTACCAAAATATGACACAGAGACACAAAGTGAGCACGTGCTATTGCAGAAAACGGCGCTAATAGACTTGTTCAATGCAGGGTTGCCAGAAACCTTCAATTTGTGAAAAAAATATCTGCAAAGCCCAATAAAACAAGATATGCCTGTACTCACACATGTGGTATAAAATAGACCTTCAACATTCCCACTAGATAGTTCCAAAAGAGGCTGCATCATGACCTAAGCATTTTTTTTACTACATAGCATATGTATAGGCTTACGCCTGGGGCTCACAGAATAGTAGAATCTGTGTCCACCTTTGACTCTGTTCAACCCTCCACAGTGCTGAAGACATTTTATTCCAAAGTGGGCTGCCTTCTCCTACATTAGACATATTTTCCACCTGTTTTCTTTCTTTTCCACAAGCTTTTCACTCTCCTAAAAAAAATTCTGTGGTAACTTGATCCCCTTTCCTATGATGCAGCAAAAACTGCTTCTAAAATGCTGGAATTGGTATTTTATTTTGAAAATTGTTGAGTCAGTAGCTGCTGCATTGCTTTTATCACCTGTTGCTTCATGAAAATGCTTGAACAAGTCCTGTCTGCCTTCAGAGTTGTATGGTCATTAAGTGGCAGGCAGGGTGTGTCAGGTACCACATGACGTTTTCTCTGAAGTGATAAGTAGTTTCTGTGCTCTTTGGAATATGCCCTTAATCTAACTTGTGAACCATAGGTTCTTAATTCCATGCTAGAGTGTATCTGTGGATTTATTTTTTATAACTTTAAGTTACCTATAGATTTAATATCTTTTTCTTAAATTGTTATGGAATGGATTCGACAAAGAAGCGGTCAGCACTCAGAGGGTGGGAGAGTCAGGTATTTTATTACACAGGCAGGCCCAGAGGAGCTAGTGCTCCAAGACCTGAGCCCTGAGCTTAGGTTTTATAGGGTTTATTAGGTAGACTCTTTCAGGTTTTTAAGTTTTGCTTTCTCAGCATTCAGGTAGCTAGTACAGTAATATGTTTCATTTCTCGGCATTCATGTAGCTATTGTGATAAGCAAGCACAGTTTCCAGAAGCAGGAGTGCAGAGCAGTTGATTATCAGTAAAGCTAATACAATAAGCAGGTTCTGTTTTAAAGGCAAAACAAGCTGCTGAAAGAATTAATTTTGAATCTTCCCTACCAAATGACTTAAATTGTCTATTTTATGGCTAACAGCCAGTTTTTAGGTATATATTTTCATATTTTCTTTCCTTCTTTAAATAGTACTAGCAATTAGTGTTCTTTGGGAAGCCTTTTCTCCAAGTCCTGTGCAGATCCGAAAAGTGTGTGTTTGTTTAAATCACTTCATGAGAGTTGTAGAGTAGGCATAATTGAGCAGAGAACAACAGACTAAATTATACTGAACTTAGTCTCAGGTCTTTAATGTTTTCAAGTCCACTTACCAGAGAAGGGGCTCCCTCTTGCTAATCTCAGCAAAATTGCAAACCACAGTGTGTCATAAACTGCTAGGATTTTGAGTAGCCAGAACTTCAGATGTTAAGTTTAGAACAGGCTTCTAATTAATATCTTAGAATTATTATTATTTCTAAGTTAGTTTTACCTCTTAAAGGAGTTTTAAATATATATGTCTATAAATAAAAATTTCAATAAAAATTTCATATGTAAAATATTTTTATCCTTTCTTTTTCTATACCTTTCACTTTTGTGGTCTTAAGGCAAACATGTGTGTGTCTGTTCCTAGCTGTCCAACTCTGGTTGAGGATAACTTGAAAATTTCTCTCCCACCCTGACAAAAGCATTGATGAAACTCAGTAAAGTCTGGATATGGCAGGGAGGGCTCTCACTTTTGTGGTCTTAAGGCAAACATGTGTGTGTCTGTTCCTAGCTGTCCAACTCTGGTTGAGGATAACTTGAAAATTTCTCCTTTAATCCACCCCCCACCTCCCACCCTGACAAAAGCATTGATGAAACTCAGTAAAGTCTGGATATGGCAGGGAGGGCTCATACCATACTCGTTGCCACCCTAACCCTTACAGCTGGGATTCTTAGAATTTTGACTTCAGTTCATAGATTAAGAGGTGATTTGTCAGATCCCCATACCAGCCAGCCTCCAAAAAAAAAGTGATTTGTAATGGCAGTTTCGGTTTGTTACCAAGGATTTTCTTTACTGCAACTGAAGTAAAGAATAAGACCTTATGTGGTTTTTCTGGTGCGGGGGGCTGGTAGTAAAAGAGGGATGTATGGTTTGAACTTCATAAAATCATCATAGAAGGAATAGTATCTGTGAAGAGCCTGCTTATAACATGAGACAAACTGTTATTTGTTCTTGTTCAAGATTGTGAACAGTGTGTTAAATAATATTAATGGCTGGGATTGTCAGTACTTAACAGTACCTTCCTTGTACAAGTGATTTTATTGATCGATACAGACTCAATGTAACGGGGGCAGATTATTTTTACTGATTTTATCGAAACCTTAACCAAGTTTGTTAGTGTGCCACATATCTTTAAATAGATCTAGATGATGATGTAGATTAAGAAAAACAAACCACCATCCATCTCTTTTTGATCTGTTAATAACTTAAATCCATCATTGCTAGCAGGTGTTTCAGATTCTGTTGTGCATACATGTTTCTATTGTGCCTGGTTAAAATTCCTATAACCTTGTTTCGGTGCTTAGTTTTTCATACAGGAAAACCCTAACCACTTATCTAGGATTTAGCAGACAAGTTTGTCATCATACTTGTTGAAATGATTGACAAAATAAGGAAAAAAAAATTAAAAGTCTTTGTTATCTAAATTTAGTTTTTATAGGCAGTGACGTATAGATTCATAAATTTTATGGTAGTTTTGGGTTTTTGTTTTTGTTTTTGTTTCTTGGTGGTTAACCAGTACTGGGATCCTAACTCTCGACCTTGGTGTTATAACACCACAGTCTAAACAATTGTGTTAACTGGCCAGCCCCCCATTATGGTAGTACTATAAGACTTTTCTGCTAAACTGAAAATGCTTTATGAAAGCTACAAATAATTTCTCAGGACAATATGAGGAGACTTCAAAAAATTCATGGAAAAACAGAATTAAAAAATAATACAAACCTTTCCACAAACTTTTTGAAGTACCCTTGTGTATGATTTTTCTTCTCATTATATATTTTTAAGGCTTGCAATTTAACTATGGAGAATGTGCTGCTCGATTTCAAATGCATTTTTTCCACAGTGATTTGTGTGCTTTCCCTTGATTTCAGAATGATATATACCTTATTTAAATAATTTTTAGCACAGAACAGTTTTTAAAATTTCTGAAAACATCTATATATTATTTATTTAGAGGAAAACAATACATTCCCCTTTCAAGGAAATGAACCAGTAGTTTTAAAATTCTGATAATGTATTCTTGCTAATCTTGCATGAACAGGTCTGGTGGAAGCCAAGCATTCGGAGCTATGGGTGATGAGTCTTCAGATAACATAGGTCAGTAGGGGTGACATTAGTAGTGGCAATTTGAAAAGCTTTAGCAGTATCAAAATGTTTATGATGTCATGGAGAGGAATTTATGTGAGAGAAGGGAAAGGAATGGAAATATGAACTCCAGGCCATTGTGGCCCCAAAGCTGTGATTGGACTTAAAACTTTGGGAGTTTTTAACCTATGAGTTATTATTCCCTGATGATGCAGTGTGTACTGATTTAAAAAAAATAAAAACAAAAAACCCTCTCGATAGTCATTAATTAAGGTTCAGTGCCCTAACCTATAGCCCCGTGTCAATAAGATGAATGTTTTGGGTTGAATTCTCCTGTAGAGGGATGTGCTGGTTGCTGGGCTCACAGCTGCATGTTGGTTCCAGAAAGTGGTGGGGTCTGTGGCAATGTGACACAGACCTGTGTATATTACCAGCAAGCTAGCTCAGAGCTCCTTCTACAAACAAGTAGCTGGGAACGCATTTCATGTCTGTGGAGAGAAAGGCCACACCCTGCCTCTCTATTCAGAAAAGATTGTAGGAAGCCAGACAGTATTCTTGAGATACTTTTGATTAGTATTTTATCAGATTCGTGTGTAATGGAATCACGAGTTTTAAAAGACCTAGCTTTTGTGAGGTTCACTTTTAACTTGGTTATTCCAGTTTAATCAAAGGATGATCACTACGTATCTATTCTTAGTCATTTATTTTCTGATATAAATAGTTTGTTTCTTCACAGATGTCAAGAGTTCTCTCCGTGCAGGTTAATAATAGCAGTATTTTTTGTTACTGTACTGACTATACATATATGCAAATTCAGCGACTTTGAAAAACAAATAACAAAAGTAATTTTCTGTAATTCATTCATTTAGTCCAATGGTTTTGAACCGGGGGCAATTTTTGCCTCACAGGAGACCTTTGGCAATATCTAGAGACATTTTTGGTTGTCATAGCTGAGGATGGGGGTATTACTAGCATCTAGTCGGTAGTGGTGTGCTGCTAAACACCCTGCAGTGCACAGGGCAACTCCCAACAGTAGGCAGGTATTCAGCCCAAAATGTCAGTAGTGGCACGGTTGAGAAACCTTGACTTAGACATCTTAAAATTGTGTTGTGTGTTCTTCGTCTTTTTCTTGTGTGTATCTATAATCATATTTTAGAATATTTATTATATCATCTATAGTGCTTTATAAACTCCTTTTGATTTAAAAATATGTGACAAACATTTACCATGTATTAAACATTCTCCTAAGACAAGGTTTTTAAAAATTTCTTAACTTTTTTACTATAGAAATTTTCAATATATAAAAAGTATAAAAATAATTTAATAAAATCCCATCTTCCCATTATCTAGCTTTAACAATGATCAACCCGGGGGAAATTTGATTATATCTGTCGTCCCCCCAATATTAGTTTGAAGAAACTCCCAGATATATTTTCATTTGTATTTCAGTGTATATCTCTAATAGATAGTTTTCTTTTGTATAATTTTAATAAAGCCTTCTTATACTTATTTGAGATCGGCCAAGATCGGGCGTGTTCAGGGTGGTATGGCCATAGACCATTATACTTTATTTAACTATGAGCCTGCTGTTGAATTTTGGGGTTGTTTCTGGTTTTCTCTCTAGAATTTTTTGTTTTGTTTTGTGAGTTTGTTTTTTTTTTAAGTCTTCCTATGGCATAGTCCCCTTGTTCTGCAGGTGAAGTAGAAGGTGTGCAAACTAAGTAAGGCGAGAATGAGCACAAGACCCTTAATTTCATTAAACACTGTAACTGGTAAAGATTAATGTGCATATCTCTTGTTAATTCTTTCCAATTACTTAAGTTCATATAAATTCCCAAGCCTGGTTAATTATGCTGCAGTCAGGTAGTAATTTTGAATGGTGTTCCGACAACAAGGGAATTTTCCTGGTATAACCTTGCCCTCTCACACAGACTCTCAGCAGATTAGGCCCTCAGCCCAGAGTCCATTCATTTTCTGCTCAGGCCTAATTGCTGCCGACTGGCTGCCACAGGTACCTGGATAGCTTGTGTTTAAAGAGGCAGGGACTTCTGAGAACAAATAAGGAAAGATTAATTGTTTGTTTTGTTCCCTCCCAAGAGAAATGTGGGTGCTTAATCAAGAAAAATAATTTCTTCTGTTGATTTGGCTTATTTGGAGAAAAGATAATTGTGTAAAGGTAGGTGTAAAACAATGCCTTTTATAAGAGGTATTGCTACTTATCCACACAAGAGACAAGGATACAGGAAATAAATGTAAGACACTGACTAAATGGATGGGAATGGCTCACATTTCTCATAGTAAGTAATCTGGCTGTTGGGCTTTTATTTGTACCAATAGTGCTAGCTAGTATTGTCATTTGTTTTGTCTGGGTCTTCGGAAATCTAATCAAGGAGACAATAGTGTAAAAAAAATCAACAACACTTTTCCAAACTGTTCTTAATTGCTAGAGTACAAAGTGAACTAAATGCTGTGATGTTTCCAATTAAAGAACCTGTTTCAAGCAAGCACTATTAAATCTATCTTTCCCAATCTGATAAATAAGCTATCAAAGAGTGGAGCAGACTAATTGAGAGCAATTAGTTCCAGATTTCTTATAATAGGGAATGTGAGCCAACATTATTAATGAATCTGGCCATTTTTGGCATGGTCACTGTGTCATTTGTACCTCTGGCTAATCAAAAAAGAAAATTGATTAAATGTTATCATATTGCTTATGATTTTTAGTACCCAAAACTATTTGCTTTCCCAAATCTCCATTTATGTGAAAAGGATATTTTCTATAGTCTAAGTCAAAGTTGACCCTTCAGTTTGGAAAGGAGAAAGTGATTGAATAAAAAAAGAAGTGCGTATTGTCCCCCTGATAGGAGGAGATAGGCTTGCAAACACAAGAATATCTGGACTAGGCAGGAATTGACAAACTTTTTCTGTAAAGGATGAGATGGTGGGCCGGCCCGGTGGCGCACTGGATAGTGTGCCACTTGGGAGTGTGGCGGCGCTCCCGCTGAGGATTCGGATCCCACATACAGACCGGTTCCCGCTCACTGGCTG
>NW_007726360.1:77907-123672 GCF_000696425.1 Galeopterus variegatus
CCGTTGCCGGTCCCGGTCCGGTATGGGCACGACACTGAGGGTTGCAATCCATTGCCGGTCACGAAAAAAGACAAAAAGGAAAAAAAAAAAAAGGACGAGATGGTAAATATTTTAGGCTGTGTGAGCTGTATGGCTGTGTGGAAACTCTGCCATTGTAGTGTGAAAGCTGCCGTAGATGATATGTACACAAGAGAGAGAGGATGTGTTGCAATAAAACTTTATTTACAGAGGCAGCAGCAGGCCACATTTGGCCCTCAGACTATAGTTGGCCCCTGGTGGCAGGGAGAGTGGATGGGCAACAGCAAGGGCTGGAATGGAAGAGTGTGGCCCGGCATGAGGTGGATGTGGGTACAAGGCTCTGAGCCTCTGCTCTGCTGTATAAGCTAGGGTAGTCACTTACCCTCTCTGAGCACCAGTGACCTTTCCTGTAAAAGGGGGATAAAAAGATATACCTTGTTGGGTTGTAAAATACATGAAGATTCATTCAGTTCCAGAAATATAATAGTCATACAATAAAGGGTAGCTATCAGTTTCCCCTCAAATCTGGGCCATTTTTGGCACATATGTTTTGTACTCATTTTCCCAGAATATTCCTCATATCTCAGAATATCCCTAAGACTCCAAGAGTCACAGGAATTAATGCCAATATTAATTATTAAGCCATGAAAATTAAATTAGAAAAATGTTCTTTCAGGAACCATCTCACCAATTCAGCTAAAGCCACGACTAACTTAAAGCACTGGTTGGAACCATATAAGGCAGAAATTTTAAAGATGATGCAGAATGTTGTGACTAGAAAGTTCTGATGGAATCTTTTATCCATTCATTCATTTATTAATTCATAAAATAAACATCTTTTAAGGACCTCATCTGGGCCTGACACTGCAAGGTGCTTTATGTTTATCAGCTCATAGTTCTCACCACCATGCTAGCTCAACAGTGTCATCTGCTATTTGCAATCAGTCTGCCTAAACACGAACCATTTTGTTTAAGACATTGTACATAAGCCTGTCTGTAAAGTACCTTGGTTTTCCTCAGTAAATAACATAGTAGCAACCAGGATTCAAGTTGTTTTGAACATCTTAAAGACCCTGATGGTCAAGGGAGTTGATTTGAAAAGTGCCTGTGTGGGTCTCTCCTAACAGAAAGGCAGCACCTGCAGCCCTCTCACTAGTGCATCTCCATAGTGGAACGTGCACCAGGATCCAGCGGGTGCGGGAAGCAGCCAAGAAACTTGCAGTGCTGTTTATTTTTTATCTGATACGGAAGTGACTTAAGCTTCATTAATATTACTGTTCAGACTGATATCAGTACTTTCACAAGTCCAGATGTCAGACCACCTGGAGTCACGTGTGATATGGGCGTCGCGCATGATACAGGTATCCCGGTAACCAGGGGCCTGACTTGTTTTTCATTATAGCCTGTTGCAGTTTGTGGGCCTGATTAGGTAGATATATGGGCTGTGTTAACTGCATTCAGTTAAACCTCACAGAAGGCACATGTGGCTTAACAAGAGTCCTGCTATGAAACCACAAATTGAAGATGAAAAGGCAAGCGCACGTGGACAGCAGCAGCACCACCGATGCCCCGCTGCTGCGACTCCTCCTGCAAGTCCTCTGCAGCCTTTGCCTCACCTGACTCTTCAGCATAAAGGTCCTTTGAACACTGAGTGGGAAAGTGCGTGGCTTTTGAAAGAATACAAGTCTTGGAGAGAACATTTTGAACATGGACGTTTGAAAAAATTTCTATCATGATGGGATTTTGTTGCCAGAATGAATGAATGTGTATAACCTATAAAACTCTTTCTACTGCCCTTAAAACTTGGAAGCAGAATTTTCAAACTTGTTCAAAAATCTTTCAGAGGAAGAGTTTCAGTGGGTCTTTGACCCCTCCAAATTTTTAAATGTCACATATTCCAGTTGTTCTATAAGACAACTGGCTGACATCAAGAAAGAAGGGAATTTCTTGGCCAATGGAATTGAAATAATTAGTATTATGATTTAGTAAGTATAGCTGTTGGATCTACTTGTCTGGGTGAGATATTGTTTTCAACAATGACAGTCATTAAAACCAAATATTTATGAAATAAACTAAATATTCAGTCACTCTTGAACATAGTGAAGAACTGTGTTCCAACCTGATAGAGCACATTCAGTCACAGTAGTCACATGTTAAAATATCTCTGTTTGTCATTTTAAAATAAGAACAGCAAGGTTCTTTGTACGATTAATAAATATAATGAAATAAAATTTGTTTTAAATATTATTTCATCTTTATATTATTTTAAAGTTTCCTTTTGTTTATGTTTTTTATACTACATAATTGATGCAGTAGTACCTTTATATAAGGTATAATTAAATAAATGTGCATCTGTTAGGGTGAGGGCCAACCCTTTTTCATTTGAGAGGTGTATGACAAAATATTTTTGAGAAACACTGATCTCGGATTGCTTCATCTTGAACAGAATCCTCTGCTCCATTCATGCCAGTGGGTTTTAAGTAAGTAAAATAGTGTAGTGACAGTGTGTTTTATTTTTGAGAAACACTGATCTCGGATTGCTTCATCTTGAACAGAACCCTCTGCTCCATTCATGCCAGTGGGTTTTAAGTAAGTAAAATAGTGTAGTGACAGTGTGTTTAGAACTTTGTTTTAAAGACATTTGTCCTGTGGTACTTATTTATAATTTTTTAAGCTCTATTTCTAAAAATCATTATTTTAGGAGCCCTTTAAAAGTTTGGCAAACGCTTGCTTGTGAGGTGTAAGTGGTGGCTTATTTTCAAGCTAAAGGAAGGGGCTCACTTCCACATACCTGAACCCAGAGTGAATTTTGGTTGTGGCAATGGAATTAAGGTCTTAAGAAAGTCTAATGCTTTCTAAAGCATTCCCCAGCTTTGCATTCTCTACATTGTTCTTGTCCCCATTGACAGAATAGGTATTGGTTTTTTAAATTTTTTACTTTTTTCATGGAGGATGCTTACTTCCTCCATGAGAATTGTGGCTTGTATTCCATTTCCTGTTTGACCCTTGCCGTGGAAGCTCTTCGTGATTAGTCAGAGGCGTACTTTCCTTGTTTGTCATCACCATTGCCATTATCATTGTTTCGCACTTTGTTCCTTTTCTTCAAGATCTTCACGGTAGTTTCCTCATTAGCTCTGTCTACTCTAGTTAACCTTCGTAGCTTCTGGGCAGGTATTTCTTTTCAGTTTCATCTCTGATCATGATACCTACCTGACAAAAAACTCTTTCATGGTTCCTTGTCAACTACCGCATTGTGATACGCTTAGGCCAGGTGTTCAGAATTCCATCCTTACTCAGAGTAGATCTTGTGTCAGCCACTCTAGCTTGCTAACTGTCCCCTTGCCTTGGCCTGTGTGCTTATTATATCCTGTACCTGATACATCTCCTTTTCTCACCTCTGTTTACCAGAGCACCCCACAAGGCTCATTTTTAGCACCTCCTCTTTCATGGGACCTTTCTTGATTCTTCACACCCAGATGTGATATTCTTAAACCCTATTGCACTTTAGCTGACTGTTATCCTATCACATTTTACCTGCTGTTTAGCTCTTCTCCACCCCAGGTTGCCAGTCTTGCATGTCATCCATCTGGGCTCCCCCCAGTGTCTCCTAAGTTTAGCTGAACCCATCCTGATTGGTGTTCCATCGCTACCAGATAGGTAGTGGTTTTTTTAATGATATTTTATGTTATTTTAACCTTTTGTTTACCAGGAATGAATTTATATATTTTTGTTGTTCTCCAATAGCTTAGAACAATCTTAGATTCAAATGAGTTGTGTTTATATGATTTTATTATTCAGTGTTTCATGGCATCACATTCTCTGAGTTGATAAGGGTATTTCTGTATCACTTCCTATGTGCTACTTTTAAAATTTGGCTGCATTAAAAACTTTAAATTCTTACAGAAAAAAAAATGTCATTACAAATTCAAATCATAAAACAAATAGACTGAAAGACAGAGGCATAATTCCCATGAAATGTCAAGAGCTTTTATAAATCACTGGGAGGAAGGCAATCCAATGAGAAAATTGGCAGAATTTATTCATTAAAAAAAATTATAAGTGGTCAGTAAATAAGGGAAAAGATAATTATTAATCAGAAAATGGTAAATTTAAATAAGATAACATATTTACTTTTAGACTTGCAAAGATTAAACCAAAACATTTGCACCCGTCATTGGTAGGAGTACAATGAAGTAAGTATTCCCATATACCTTAAGGCAACAACCTTTTGGGAAAGCAATTTGGTAATTCCCTTTCCGTTAATTTATCCTACAATTATTCTTACATAATTGGGCTATGTTGTATGTGTAAGGCATTTTCATTGCAATTATAAAAATTATTCATTAAGCAGGGATTGCTTAAAAATGTATTGGAATATCCAAACAGTGGAAGGATTTACAAAATGATCCATAGCAGTTCAAAAGAATGCTGTAAATCTATGTATTCTGATAGAAAAAGATGTCTAACACCTATGGACTGATACAAAAAGAAATATGGGAAGTTTTTCAGAGACAATCCTTTTTAAAAATAATGCTTTGTTTTCGGATCAGTAACATTCACAATTTGGAGCTCTGTGAAGACCAGAATGTAGGAAAACCTTGTAATCAGTAAGAGTCATAAAAAACAGGCAAATAGGAGATCTTATCTTTTTATGGCTGGAGCTTTGAACAGCCTTATTTAAGTATGAGAAATCTGTATCGTTTATTCTCATAACCACAACCTTTTATTATTATTCTTACTGACAAGACAAGTCACATGAATTTAGTAATCCTGCTGTATTATCACTAGCCAAATAAGAGAATTTGCTGTAGAGGTACGAGGATGACTGTCACTCTTCCAGATTGATGCTATTTATTTTTCATTGGTGCACAAAAGGTTGCTGAGCATCCACTGGTCAGGTTCTGTCAGCTCTTTAGACCAGTAATTGCATTGTTCCGTGTCTTTATTGAAGGATCCCTTGCCAGTGAGTTTTTGGGAGGGACAGTGTCAAGGAAGAGAAGCCACAATGAAGTACCCGTGATTGAGCAAAGATTGCACTGCTCAGGTCATTCTACAAAAACTTGTCAGTTTGCTTCCCAAATAAATGCCTAGAGTGCGTAAAACACATAGCACGGTGACCCCAGGAAGAAAAATCAATTGCAATTCATATTTCATATGTCTATAATTGCTTGTGAAAGCATGGCAGCGGTTTGTTTGCGGGGCAGCTTTTCCTCTCCTGTTGTTTCCTTTCTTTTCTCATTTCTAATGGTCATGTCTTTCACATGCTCTGATTTACAGAGAAGCAGAATTTGGACTTTTTTCCTTCTCCACATTACCATTCTTATTACTAGTGCCCTGTGCTGGATTTGATCAGTGCATTGAACTATAGACAGGCATAGACCATGCACTAGAAATGGCTGTTTTCTTTGAGATTCTTGAAGGTTTGGGGTAGTATACTTTGTTTTGCTTTAAAGTGAGAATGGGGGGATGTATAAAGAATCATCTTTAATTAGGAGTGTTATTAATTTATTAGGATTTTATACATCAAAAGTTAATTTTTATTTGTGGCTGTCATCTTAAATGCTTTTTCACCAAGACTGGGGATCCATAATACCTGGTAATTTTGAAAATCACCCAGTCTGTCCACCCCATCAACCCTCTCTTGCTCTAACACCTTCCCCCTGCCCCCACTCTCTCTCATAAGAAGCTGCTTTTGGATTCGTAGCTCTTCTGTGGACTGAGATGTCATAGGGATAGAGAAAATGCTGCTCACTTTATGGATTACTGTTAGGTCAACAAAACTTTGGCAGCATTGATTAACTTGACAGTGAGTACAGCAGTACATTTATCACTTATGGCCGTGCTGTAGAAAATCTAATAAGAGGCAAACAATTCCCTTTAGAGCAGTAACAGGTTCACTGTGGCTAACGGTGCATGCACTGGAAATTTCTGCCTTTAAATTATACCCTTGCCGCTGGTTGGGTCATTGACTCAAAGCTACGGCACTTCTGTAGTCATGCTGTTTTTCTTAGTTTAACCACAATTATTTGACTTAAATAAATATTTAAATTGTTATGTATTTAGCATTTTGAAAATCTGAGTAGATGAATTAGGTACAGTTTTAGACTGATGATTTTAAAATAATAGCTAGAAATGGAGCTCTATTGTTTGAGTTCTTATGAAGCTATCGATATCATAAGGAAATTACTTCCCACAGTCAATGATATAAAATTTAGCTTGTTTTGTAATGGAGAACTTGGGGGAAATTTTAGTCTCAGCTACATACTTTGTAAAGAAAAGTATGTGTAAGAGTCTTTGTGAAATGACATACAAACATGTATTGCTAGGAACGTGGTGGGATTTTTAATTGTTTGTTTTTTGGTTCATATTAAAGATATCTTGTCAAGACTATTAATGCTTATTTATTTTCCTTTCTGCTAAATAATAAACAGCATTATTTATCTTCAACAGTGCACTTTGGTATACCTGTAAAAAAAAGGACAAAATATGTTTATTGAATAACATAAATTATATATATCTAATGATTAGAAAAATGTTTACAAGTGTGATGAATCAGTAGATCAGGGTAAAGACTAAAAAAATTAGCTTTTTAAACTGTATTGTAGTAGTTACCTGGAAAACTAAAGAGTATTTGATTAATAGGTAACTTGTCACTTTTATGGCACACAAAAAAATCTGAAAAAAATATTAAAAGAAAAGGCATCTTCTTAGGGGCAGTTCTTATTTCACATGGCAGAGTTTTTTCTATCAAACTGCTTGTTAGACTTTGTAGAAAGATTTCTGATTTATCTTATTTTTTATTCCTTTGCTACACTAAAATTCACAATTCAGTTTGAGAGATTCAGTTAAAATGGAAAAATTTACAGCTTTTATAGTGCTCTGTATTTTGCTAGGAATCATGAGTTGAAGGCTTTCATACGGCAGCATCTGTGAGGTGATACAGTTTTCTTTGTTGGGAGAAAAGTATTCTGCCTGAATCAATTGTCAAGAGATTTAATATAATAAGGCAGCTTGTGGTATGACTGAAAGAAACACCGTGCACAAGAAATTCCCACAGCAGTTTGTTTTTAGAAGAAAAACTGAGTTCACCTGAAACATGAATACATTGAAAACCGAGACTTAATAAGGCAGAGCTGAGAGAGAGCCGAAAGGGTTGCTGTCCAGAGGTCCATGTCAGTGATCTCATGCAATATTTGTCTTTGAGATTCTAAAAGACATATAAACCAAAATTACTTTTTCTTGAGCTTTGGGAAGTACTGGCTTGAATCAGTAACATTCAAGCCTGTTGATGTTAGTGTTTTGATTTAATTGTAGGTTCTTGTAACCTACAGGGTAAATGTAATGTATCTCCCTTCTAAAACAGTCTTTTCTGCAAGAGCTATGTCCACCACTCTGAATTTCGCAGGTTGCAATAGGATACCCCCACCACTTGCCCTAGCGAACAGAGGCCAGGTATTGATTAACTATCACGCATCAGAACTACTCTTAGGATTCAATTTTTTTGTTGTTTTGCATATTTTATTGATCAAAGTGGTAAATGAGCATCAAGCGTGCAAGAAGACGATGAATTGTTTACTTGCATAAAATAACCTTTCAATAAGGGAAGATGCATGGCTTACACTTTGGTTCTGTTCTGCAGCCTGAAGCAGATGGCATTCAGCTGCTATTGATTTGCTTCCATAGTTAAGGAGCAGCCTGCAACCCGGCATGCCCACTGCATTGTGAAAAGGAGTGTAGAGTTGGAGACCAGGATGGAAGCCAAGAAGGACTGACTAGCCTGCCCCAAAATCCGAAGGAAAAAAATCTTATTTAGAAACCATGCATATCTACTTAAAAACTTGAATGAATGTAATCAGGTGTGATGGGGCCACTCTATGCACTGGTGCTTTTAAAGAAAGAACATTTGTGGTCATCACTTATGCAGATGGTCTCCAGTGAATAACAAATAGAGTAATATCATAGAATACTAATTTTAAGCATGGTATATTTAAAGAAAACGGAATAAAACCTTTCCTCCTGCCTTTGGGGTAGAATTAGGTAATCTTTGGATATACCATGTAATGTCCACCGTTGAGCCTTCTGGCCTTAAACAAAAATAGTTGTGCCATCTCCATTTACACAACAGTCCACCCATATTCTTTGTCAGCAATCACATCTGATTTTGAAATGTCTTTACATAATAGGTAGTTGCAGATGTTGAATTGATAAACATTTTCCTGAAGTTGTGTCCAACAGTGACTTGATACCTCAGAAACTGAAGATAGGTTAACGTACCAATGGTGGGTTTTCCCCCCCTTTCAGGCTCATTAAATACTGAAAACTTCTTGTCAAAAACAGTATGAACCAAATAGTAAATATATTTACATAGTAAAATGTGTATTTGTTTTTCAGTAATTTGCACATTAGTCATAGCTAATGAACTTAAATTTTTTTTGTAATGTATAATTTTAAATATAAGTAAAACACTCTTTAAAAAAATTATAATGAAGCTACTTGCCCACAGTAGCATAACTTTGAAGATCTATTTCACTGGGCTCTTTCTTGTAAACAAGCTTATAATAAATGATTGTTCCAGAAGCATTTCTATGACTGTTACTCCTTACAGTGGAAATATTTTATTGTATGCTATTTTGCTTGTTTGTGGGGGAAAAAAGGCAAGTTTACTTTGCTCAGTCCCAACTAAATCTTAGCTGTCTCTTCCTTACCGCCACCCCTACCCTGGTTTGGTGGTGAAATTTAATTTCTTTGCTTCTATAACAAAAAGAAGTTGCACTTCATATTTCTTTCTCTTGTTCTGTACTAGAAAACCCAACTAATTTCTCAAACCATTCACACAAGAGACAAGCTTGGAGAGCAGAAGGGGTTGAAGGAGAAGGAGACATACTTGAAACAATGGTGTGTTGAGTTGGGGGTGGGGGGCTTTACTAGCAGTTGTTGCAGTTTACTTATTCTGTGTCCCTTCCAGTATCTAGTATGATGCAGGATCTAGTATGATGCAGAGAATACCCACTCTTTTCCCATGAAATACAAGGTCTCATTACCAAGATAGGAAGACGAGACTAGTTGGCTTCAGGTTTGACAGACTAAAAGGTAGCTGTAGGTGGGTGAGGGTGAGCCCGATGAGCATGGGAATGGGGTGTCAGGGCAGGGCCTCTGAAACAAGAGCTGTGTCCGTGACATCAAAAGGAGACCAGCAAGCTGAAGGTGCAGATGAGATTGTAGGGAAGTTATCTGAATGCTTCAAAACCAAGCTACCAGTTCTCCACTTGCATGCCAGTGGGTTGACTGTGAACAAATTAAAGGAAAATTATTAAGGTTAGGATTGGTTCATTTAGGCAGTTAGAGATTAAGTTATTGAAATTTACTTTAAATTCCTCATTTTGGACTCGTCCTAATTCAGGCAAAACATATGTCATTTGAGCCAACTTAATATGTTTGGGGAGATAAGTAGTATTTCTGTTTTCATGTACAATTAGATATACAAAAAGTGGTACACTTAATTAGTCTTTCATCCATTCTCTTGGCAGCACCCGACACTAAGTATCAACTGTATTTAACAATCTTTTTGCTGACACGAGATAAACTTGGTCAGCATCTTCTAGTATTTATTAAGCCAAATCATCTGACAGTTAGACTCTTGAATATCAGCTACAGTAGAGTGAAAAGGTGAAAGGATGTACTTTTTTTTTATCAGCTTTACTAAGGTATAATTTACACACCATAAAATACATACAGTATAAGTGTGTAGTTCAGTCATTTTTAGGAAATGTATAGAGTCATGTGACCATCAGCACAATCCAATTTTTGAACATACACCCTCAAAATTTACATCATGCCCATAGGAGCTACTTTTTTTCCTGTACAGTTTGAACAATTTTCATTATGAAATTGAAATTTTAGGGCCGGCCCGGTGGTGCACTGGATAAGTGCGCCGCTTGGGAAGCGCGGCAGCGCTCCCGCCCGAGGGTTCGGATCCCACATACAGACCGGTTCCCGCTCACTGGCTGAGTGAGGCGCGGGAGCAGCCCCGAGGGTTGCAATCCCGTTGCCGGTCCCCGGTCTGGTACGGGGGCAACACTGAGGGTTGCGATCCGTTGCTGGACACGGGAAAAAGACAAAAAAAAAAAATAAAAAAAAAAATAAATTGAAATTTTAAAAGTCACATGTTTGTTAATAATTGGTGATGTCTCCCTTTTCATGTCCATTAGGATAAGATTGCTCATCCATTTTGACTCTCTACTCAGATGTTTCCAGTTCGGAAGGTGACTTGTCATTGAAATATAGACCACATTGAAAGGTTATGGCTGTATCTTAAAATGTGGCTTTTGGAAATTGCACGCCCAGATAGATAGGCAAGTGAAAGAGATAGAAGGCAGGAAGTATTGAAAAGGAAAAGCAGGGAGAAAGTAATTTAACTTTCATTCTATTTGTGCCTTAGTCATTTCCTTTGGCACACACATTTGTTTTCAGGGAAGAATGGCTGGTAGATAATAGAAACCTTTTCAGTGTTAATTTCGTCCCTGACTACCCTCTAGTAGTAAATGCCAGGGGGAAATAGGAGGGGAACTTAAATTTGCTGAGCACCTGTTATGTTTCAAGGGCTTGCCTGTGCTTCCTGCCTCTGGTCCAATCAGACTGAAGGAGCTTTTGTATCATGTGTCACTGCTACGTATTCATCCTTTGTTTTTAGCAGTCTTTTAACACATATTCTAATCATATTCCATTTAACATGTCAAATGTAGGACATGGCATTTTGTGGCAAACTAAACAACTTTATGTGTTACAAAAATTTAGAATTATAGGCAACTTAATTAAGGGGACCTGTGGGTAATCTAAAGTGATAGCTAATACCAAAAGCATTTCTCATGGAATAAAATTTTATGGTTTTTTCAGAATACAAAACATGCTAGGAGAAACTAAGAGAAAGATGCCAATATTCAGTGGCTGTTTATTGAGAAATCTACTGTGGGAGCTGCCTGGCACAGAGCAAATTTGTTAATACATAATCCTTGCCTTTGAAGGAATTTAGGTTGGCCATCCAGATATCTAAATAATTTACTACAATGTAATATGTATGTTTGAAAGAAATGTGTACAGTGATACACAAATACTAAAGGGGGATCAGTTCGGTTTGTTGTGTGTGTGGTTCAGAGAAGTCACTTAGCTTTCATCAAAGCATTTTAGTAGAAGAAAAATAGACATGAAACTTAGAAGTAAGAAAAAATTATTGCATTGTGTAATGTTGAACATACTAATTATTATCCTGATTTGAGTATAACATGTTACACACAGGTATTGATATTCAACGTGGTACCCCACAGACATGTACAATCATGTTTCAATAAAAAAAAATTAAAAAGCAGAATTTAAGCAACGTTAAAAAAAAAAGTAATAATAAAAGTTAAGTCCATCTATAGGAGATTTTCTTGTATTACACCAATAGATAATACATTAAGTATTGCCTAAACATTATATATTTCATTTGGAAGAATATTAATCCTTTTTTAAAAAAAGCTATTTCAATAATAATAGTAGTATTAGTGATAATGCTACTATTAGTGATGATAATAATAATAATATAGTAGTGTATTCACATATATAACAGTGTTACTGATAATAATAATAATACAGGATATCAGCAGTTATTGATCTGCTTTTCCAAATAAAATTTTGAATATTTACTTCTTTTTTTTTTTTTTTTTTCCCTTTTTGAGACTGGCCGCACCACGCTCAGCCAGTGAGCGCACCGGCCATCCCTATATAGGATCCGAACCCACAGCGGGAGTGCTGCTGCGCTCCCAGCGCCGCACTCTCCCAAGTGCGCCACGGGCTCAGCCGGAATATTTACTTCTAAAACTTGCCTGTTTCACTGAGAAATTGAGGAAATTAGACTAAAGGTTCTGTTTTCAATAAGTAATCTTTGCTTCTCAATACTTACAAGAATAATTATAAAGTCAGTCTCAAAGATAGAGCGAATGAGAACTCATCCATTCTCAAGTGAACTTTTCTGTCATTGTTGGCAAGTACAACAATTTAGGTTGTATTTTGATTATTCTTTCACTTGCATTTCTTTTTTCTCTTAAATGGACTGTTAGATTTTGCATATTCATGTTGACTTTTGCATAACTTAAGAGTGTCTTGTAGTTTCTCTTCTCTTTTGTTTTTTGTCTTCCTTAAAACAATTAGAACCCGTGGTTTTTAAGGATGTTAAAATATTTAGTGAAACCATATACCATCTGCATAAGATATAAACCATTTACCTTAGGCTCTGTTCATATCAAAATAAATCCATTGGAGTCGCTGATTAGGGCAGACTTTCAGGCCAAGACTAGGATTTAGTGTTAGAATGACTGGCTATTCACACTTTATCAAGACCTTATAAATATAAGCAGCAAAGTAATGAGCAATTATTTTTAAATTATGATTATATGGCTTCTATTTATATTTAGAGTGAAGTTGGTATATTTGAAAAGTTGTCTTTTGGGGTTTGCAAAATATTCATATTAATTATGGTAGTCATTCAAATTAATAATAGAAGGCCACTGAAAAATCATTGCCATCCATTGGTTTGGTATAGCAACAGCATCAGTGTTTTTTACAGAGTGATTTCTATTTGTATTAATTAGTGAAGAATTGCCTCTTCTATCAAAACTGGATTTACTGGTAGAGAGTTCATGTCCAGACACAGATCCATTACTCTTCTCTCTGCTGCCTTTTCCCCATTTATGCATTGTTTGATCATCACAGCAATCTGTTGAAAGTTGTAACTTGAATAGCAGTTTTTCCCCCTGAAAATATGATTACCTAATTTGCTTTTGGCACTTAAATATTTCAGAGTATATTCTTAGAGAAGCTACCGTACACCAAAAAAAAATTGTATTTTATAATTTTTTATTTCAGTTTATCAGATTGACCCTTCTTTTCTCTCTACACGAATGACACAGTTAGTGTAGTGGGTGATATCTAAGCTTAAAGAAGCCCCTAAAAAATGAGAGCATTAACCCCAAGTGCACTGAATTCCCTGAACATCTTACATTCTCCTGCTAAGACTTGAAATGGGCACCTGCTGTTTAATGTAATTAGTTTCAAAGGGAATGTCAGATCAGTCCTCAGGAGTTTACTCTGACCCAGAAACTCTCATAAGGAAATATCAATGAGACAAAACAAGAAAAGTTATCACAGTTGGGAAGCTTCCTCTCACTGCGTTAATTCGAAAGCATGTTTTAAAAGAGCCCAGGTTGCTGTCTGACTCAGTTATTTTCTAGTTGCAAAATTGTACTCAAGACAGATTACTCTAGCCAAATAGCTGTTTCCCTCTTCCAGAAATGAAGACATGGTAGGCTGCATTAAAAAATTAGAAAATATTTGAAAACTTGTCCTTAGTTTCTAGCACTAATAAGTGATAAGATTTAAAAATTAAAGCTAGTTAATTTTAAACCTGCCTTTTATCATGTGCATTAAAAAGTATACGGAACAAAACTGTTTCCAGAAGTTTCCCTTTTTATTATTAACGAAGTTAAGATTGTAATGAGCCATAATAAAGAGGTCAAAAGGGGACTTCTTTGAGTAGCAGGTAGGTTTGACACCAAATGAAAGTATCACTGTTCTGGTTGGTTTATATTTCCCAAGACTTAGATGAGCAATGGCTTATTTGTTGGTAACCTGTAAGCCACATCATCTAGTCACATGACTCTCTTTGTTTATTTACCTCTGTCATTCTCCTTGGTTGAATCTTGCTCATACAGTTAGCCACAGTTTGGCTGTGCTCCAGAGCCCAAGAGAGGGGATGTGGGTCCACCTCTGGCCAGAGGGGGAAGGGGGAGTAGGTGACCATTGAAGGACCAGAGGTGGTGAAAGCAGGACCCTTCAGAGTACTTCAGGGAGAGAGTGCAAGACCTGGATCCTCAACTCTCCTCCCCTAAGAGGCAGACATTGTCCTCCTTGGAGGATCTGGGCTTGATATTATCCAGAAGAACAGCAGTTGTTCAACATCTCAGAGTCATTTTTCTCATCCATAAAATGCTGTTGAGCTTGTCTACCTCAAAGGTGGTTGTGAGGATTAAGTGACCCAGTTATGTGAGGCCACTTAGCAAGCCATAAAACATTATACAGATATTAGACGTTGTTATTTTTTCTTAGCACATCTCTTGCTGATTTTCTGCCTGTCTATAAATCCTTGCTACAGCATTCCTATGAACTGGCCTCCAGCTGCTTTTAGTCAAATACTTGCTGCAGTGGTACTTGTTACCTTTCAAAGCAGAGCATTCCATCAGAAGACTTCACTTATATAAAGTTTTTCCTTATATTAAGCCAAAATTTGCCTTCTCGGTATTTACTTTTGTTGGCCCTGATTCTGCCTCTGGAATAACCCTTATGCACTGAAAGCCCTGTCTTGAGTGCAGAGGTACAGCAGTGAAGGAGCCACTCAGTCCTGCCGTCTTGGAGCTGGAACTGAGTGGATCAAAACCAAGGAAACATATCACTGAAATAACTGCAAGCGCTGTAGGGAAACAAATAAGGGAGTGAGAAAATGGTTTTCAGAGAGTGAGAATAAATGCTTACGTTCCAGTGATTAGAAAAGGCATCTTTCAGGAGACATATAGCCTGAGACCTAAGAATGAAGAGTGTCAGCCATGTTAAGTGTGAGAAGAAGGCCAAAGAAACAGCGTTTGCAGAGGCTGTGGGTGGAAGGAACCTGTGCACGTTTGTGGATCTGAAGATCACTGTGGCTGCAGCTTTATGAGTGAGTGGGGGAAGGAGTTCCAGACGATGCTGTTGGTAGACTAGATGTCCAAGGTGAGGGAAAGGAAGCTTTCAAGCCTTGGCGGCTGGGTGGATGGCGCTATCATCTGCTGAGATGAGGAAGGTGATGGGGATGAATGGCAGAGTTTGTCTAAGGAAATACTGAGTTCTTTACACATTTTGAATTGGAAATGTCTGTAAGAAATTCAGGTGGAGATGTTAAATAGATATTTAGTTCTATGAGTCTGGAACCCAGACGAGAAGTCCAGCCTAGAGATGTGAATTTGCACCTCCACAACATTAAGGGCAATTGATATGCTTAGCTTGGGAGAGAGTGTGGGGAGGGAAGAGGACACCAGCTAAGCCTTGAAAAATCCCAACATTTTGAGGTCAAGTAGAAAAGGAAGCAGCAGCAAAGGAGAGTGAGAGTGTGATGGGATAAAAACCAGAAGTGTCACAGAAAAAAAAAGTATTTCAGGTAGTGGTTGTCTAGTCAAGTGATGGCTGCTTAGAAGGTGAGTAAGGTGAGGACAGAAGTGGCTGGCTTAGTCAGTTTTCTGTCACTTATAACAGAATACCTGAAACTGGCTAATTTGTAAAGAAATGGAATTTATTTCTCAGTTTTGGAGGCTAGAATGTCCAAGGTTGAGGGGACCTATCTGGTGAGGCCTTCTTGGTGGGGATCCTCCGTAGGGCGCACAGGGTATATCACATGGCAGGAAGGCAAGAGGGTGTTCACGTGCTCTTTTCCTCTCCTTATAAAGCCACCTCTCTACTCCCGTTAATCCATTAACCCATTAATTCGTTAATCCATGAGTAGTTTAATTCATTCATGAGGTCATAGCCCTCGTGATTCAATCATCTCTTAAAGGCTCCACCTTTTAAATACCATAGTCTGATTTCCTACTCTTAATACTGTTACAGTGGAAATTGTTTCAACATGAGATTTGGAGGCAACATTCAAACCATACCAATGGCATTGAATTTAGCAACATGAAAAGACGTGTGACCTTGACAAGCTGAGAATGGCAGAAACAGAAGCCAGTTTACAGAGGGTGGAGTAGTGAATGGGAAACAGCATCTGCAGGACACTTGAGAACTTTTGTTAAAAATTAAAGATAAGAAAGGGAAATAAGATAAGAGATAAGAAAGGGATAAGACAGGGAAGATGAGAAAGGGAAATGGCATCTGTAGAACACTTGAGGACTTCTGTCATGGAGAGCAGAGAAATGGGTTATAGCCTCTGAGGGATTTTTTTGTTTGTTTTGTTCTGTTGTTTTACTGTGAGGTACTAGAGCATGTTTATATGCTCATAGGAATGATTCAGCAGAGATGATAGAAAGATGGGTGGATAGACGGATAGAGGGACTGATGTAATTAGATAGTGAATAGGCAGGAGAGAGAACAGTAACTAAAGAAATACACGTTTGAGAAGGTGAACGGGTTAGCGGAGAGCCATTGTGGGGCAACAGGAATTGGCTTCTGATGGAAGAAGGGCACTGTAGCCGAGGAAGGAGGAGACGGCTGGTGGCAGCGTGTAGTGAAGGCAGAGCTGGTGGGGTGAAGATGAGGAAGATCAAGGCAGGTGGCTTCTGTGTTGTCACTGAAGTGTGAAGGGTAGTTGTCTGAGAGGGAGGGGGAGGAAGGAGTAGGGGAGGTAGAAGGAGAAGAGAAGGCACAAAAATGGGTGACTCTTCTAGATGCCTGGTTTCCAAAATCTGGTTCCTGAATCAGCCACATCAGCATCACCTGGAAACTTGAGAACTTTTTTGAAATGCAAATTCTTAGGCCCCACCAAAGATCACCTCAATCAGAAACTCTCCATGCAGACCCAGCAAACTGTTCTAACAAGCTCTCTAGGTGATTCTGATGCTGGCTAAAGTTTGAGAACCACTGTTCAAGAGAAAACTAATAAGATTGCTAGATGATATTTTGAGGATAAGAGCTTGAATTTAAATGAAAACAGTTTGTTTGTAGTCATATTGTGTGATTTTCTCACAGTGCTTGGAAGCTTGGGTTGAGGCACAGATAAGAGATTGCTGGGATTCAGCCAGAACTAGGGTGTCCAGAGGTCAGCACGGAGAGAGGGACTGTGGGATGGGGGGTGTTTCAGGAAGTGATTCTGATGGTACATTGTGGAATCTTAAGCTGGATGAGGAGGGCAGAAAGGTCAGAGTGGGGTAATGGAAGTGAGAAAGTGCCAGGTCAGAGGTTGGAGGTCTCCCTGATAGAGAGCAGCAGTTCTGCATAGAAGGGCTTCATGGAGCAGAACTAGGGCATCTCTGCACCTGCTGGCCCATAGACAGTGTGCTTTGAAGGTCTGAGAAAATGAGTTCTCTGTAAAAAATCTAGAGAACAAGTACTGTCTTTGGCCTGTGTATGCATTAAAGGGTCAGGAAGTCACAACATAGTTGCACTACATACAAACCACAAGCTTTTTAAAGAAAAGTTAATAATGATATAACTAAAACCATCCATGTAAGAAATTGTTCCCTTTCTCTGAATCCCCTATTTAAATGATCAAGCTTCTGTAATAGATTTTTTTGTTCATCTAATAATGCTAATAATAGCTTATATTTATTAGATGTACCAGACATGTATTTATTTATTATTTTAAATTTCCTTTATTTATAAATAATCTACATTTACTTGATTACTGCTATGTACCAGGCACGGTAGCATGGTCTGACAGGCATGAGTCCTACTTCATCATGATTACAACCTCTGAGGTAGGACACTATTACTGACCCTTCTTACAGATGAGGACATTGAAGCACAGAGGGCCTAACAAACTAGCCTAAGGTTAATTTCAAACAATTTAAGTAAATAAGTGTTCAAAAGTACATACAATTCTTGTGAACCATATCTACCTACCTGTCACTTCTCAGTAACTGTAAAACAATAGATGGTGTTTTCACTTGATTGGCTGCCCCAGGCTGATCACACCTGGCCAAACCTTGGGGAAACTAACATAGAGGAATACGTTGGCAGGAAAAAGTAGCGGAGCCTGTCAGGTGTTCCCAGGTACCTTCTTGGCCCCCTTTCCAGGACACACTTGGGACAGGCTGAGGTAGAGGGTGGTTGAGGAGACCATTGCTTGGGCCACCTAGAATGGTTAGTGTACGATTCAGGCCTGACAAGCTGGTTTTACCTGGTGGTACCTTTGTGCCTCTCCTGACCCCTCTGCCTAACCCAGTGATGTCTGGCCCCAGTGGGCTCTGTACCCAGGGACATCCACGGGCAGCGAGGACAAATGAATCCAAAGAATGTTATCTTGAGACACCAGAGGCATGTCTTCCAGCTTGTTTTTTCTCTCTCTCTTTTTTTTTTTTTTAGAATAAGTTAGTGTTTCTCCCTCAAACTTATCTAAGATCTTTAAGATGTAAAACTCATGCTTGAAGATGTATATAGTTATTTTAACTTGCTAGAATATTAGTATAAATCCTTGCTATCTCCCTTTAATTGCTCTTAATAGGAAGCTGTTAAAAGATCATAAAATTTGTGATTAAAAGTAGAGTTGTACTTTCTCCACCAGCCAATGCTAAATTATTTCCTGTGGTTCATTCTACAGTGATTTGGACAATCCTTTGAAAATAAATTTAATGAAACACTCCATTTCCATAGGGATACTGTCTGTGATGTGTTTAACAAACCCAATTTGGGAGGATGTTTTTTCTAGATAATCAGCTTACATTTTCTTTGTTTAGCCTCATCCCATTACCTATATGCTTGATTTCTCTACCATCCCGTTATATGTGTCCATGGCACCTGCTGAATTAGGCATGAAAGTTTTTCATGTATTGGTCCTTCTCTTGCTTTTTGCTTCTTATAGACAGCACAGTGTATGTGTGAACCCAATTGCTTTTTCATTTTTCACATGCTATTCATTATGTCCTGGCCTTTTTTAAAGTCATAAATTAAAAATAGGATATCAGGATTATTTTCTTTTCTCTTTTTGTAAAAAAGTTTTCTACCTGCTACTCTGATCTATGGGCCAAAAACAGGACTTTACAATCTACAGAGACAAGAGGTCTCTTTTAGTAGGGGCATGTGTTCTACAACAGAAAACAACCCAAATAAAAGGACTTAACTAAGGTTGAGGTTATTTTTCTCAAGCATTGAGAAGTACAGTTGTAGGTAATCATGGGTTTTGGTTCACTGGCTCAAGATTATCTGGGATGGGATCTCTTTGATTCTTTTGGCCTTTCCCTCATAATCACAAGATGGCAGGTAAGATCAAAGATTATGCCCATGATCCAGGCAAGAGGAGGGAGGAAAGGAGTGGAGAGATGAGCAAAAAGATGAGGGCCCATGGAGCCTGACCACTCGCTTTAAGGCAGCTTTTTGATCTTTCCCGTCCAGTGATTTCCACTGACATTTTACTGGCCAGAGATGTGTGTTACATGCCAAAGGAGCTTAGGAAATGTTGGGGGAAAGGGAGGGGTTATGTTATTTCCATTGCTTTTTGTTATTGTTTGTTTTTTTTTAGCTTGGCCCCTTGCCACTCCCTCCCAACCCCCCGCCCCCCCCCCAAAAAAAAAAACAAGATTGGTGTTTCATTCCTAAGGAAGAAGGGAGAATGGATCTTGGGGAGATGACTAGCAGTCTGTGCCGCAGCCTGCAGCGGCAGACAGCAGGCAGAGAATCTGGGTGTTACTGCTCATGTGGACCAGCTTCTGTCCAGTCATTCTGTTCCTGCTTCCTGGGGACACCTAGGAGCCTATAGGAAAAAAGGCTGGTACAATCTGGAAAACTCTCTGAACAGGGTCTGTGTTCATTGTTAGGTTCCTGAATGAATGTCTGTAATTTAACTGCAGGCTATGGGAGGATTTATTTCAGTGTTAAATTTGGGAAAAGTCTGAGTAGATATGTTCTTTCCATGGAATCAGAGAACAGGCTCCAACTTGGATTTACTATGCAATCGTTACCAGCCATGTAGATTGTAGGCCTAATTTCTCATATTCCTTGCTATTGTATTCTGTCTCCCTTGCTATTGTCCCTTTGGGCTACTATTAACCTACCCGTGTGTTTGATGTGAACAATTTCACTGACTGCATTTTTTGTTGCAGCCAAGAGGCCAAGCACCTCTTCCCACCTATCTTTATAGATTTGTTTTTAACTTTAGACCTATGAGCCATGTCCACAAGGGCCGGTTTTTATTCTTTGTATTGTTTCTCTGAGGACTTGCTGTGAATCTTGAAGTAAGTCTCTTGTCACACTCTCTAGCCATTTCCCACTGTGTTTCCACTAAGTACTGTGCACTATGAGCTTTGCTCATCGAGGGTTCTTTAAATTTATTTAACACATTAGTTGCATAACTGCAGCGTTTGAACAGGTGACTCACGCAGTGCTTATAACTGGGTAATTATAAAATGGTATTGGAGGTCTTCATTTAAAAAAAGTGATGGTAGCACCATACACTGTATTAACTATAGTGCAGTAAGAATGTGTGTACCTAGGAAGGCCTAATCGATCTAAACTATACCACTAGAAACCCAGCTGTGCTAGAGCTCAAAGTGTACAGTATATAAAGAAAAAGTGCTAAAAAACCAGAAGAGTAAACTAAGTAATTGGGGGAATGTTTAAGAGAATTCAGAGAACAAATTGTTTTCAAGCACTTTACACACTTTAAAAATATTAATTCATCAACACACATAGGCTATGCTAATTGTAAATCTTTCATTAAAAACCAGTCTCCTGAGGCTATCTCCAGGCAACATCTTACATCGTAGTTCTGATTACGATTTCTTCTTTAAAATAATAAGATAGCACTTCCATAAGCATATTCTATCATTTGTACTTGAATTAATGCCGTACCACATTATTTGAATTACTAAATCAGTTTTGGTTTGTTTTCTAATATATTGTTTTATTCAAGTGCATTAGTCCTCTGATCTTAGTTTTGACTACAGGTAAGTAGCTGTTTATAATTGCTTTTTTTTTTGTCCTTTTTGAGACCGGCCGCACCGCGCTCAGCGAGTGAGCGCTGTGGGCGCACCGGTCATCCCCATATAGGATCCGAACCCGCAGCGGGAGCGCTACTGCGCTCCCAGTGCTGCACTCTCCTGAGTGCGCCACGGGCTTGGCCCTATAATTGCTTTTAGAATTGGTTTGTTTGGGGTTTTTTGCTTTTGGATCATCCCAAAAAAGGGGGGGGAGGGCTCATGAATTTTGGTGTTATCTATAATATGTAATTGAGGCACATTTTATTTAACACATAGGTAATTTAAATGTATCAAATGTGTATAATATGTGACTTTAAAATAGTTTTACACAGTCATTTGCTGAAAAGAATTGAGCTGGTCAGAAGTTGTCAAACAGTTTTGAAATGAGGCCAGATCCTGTTGTTTTTGCTTCTGTTTTGTTTTCAGTTTTTTTAATATACGAGAGTGATTAATGGAATTTATTGCCTTTCTTCTAGTGGAAGTCTTTATATATGTTTAAGAATTAATTGAGATGTTAGGATAAAATTCAAGGGAAATTAGGAATGTATTTTAAGGGAACCAATTTCAATGGCTTCCTTAAATTTATCTGTGGAAGAAGTTCATAAATACAATAGAATGATTCTAATAAAATTCAGAAAGAAAAAACTAAACTAGGTAGTATAAGGCTGTTGTGCATGCAGTAAATGTCAATAAATATTTGGGGGGATGAAGCAATGAGTGAATGAATGAATGACTCAGTGAATCAATACATAATTTGAACAGTAGTTTTGGAACTTGAGAGACTTGAGTTCTAATCCTGACTGTCCCCTTACCTTACCTTCTGAGACACTTTGCACAGGTAATTTAGCCTTTCTGAGCTCCAAATTCTTCATATATAGAATTTGTGTAATGATTATTCTCATAGTATTGTAAGAATTAAAAAAGATAAAGAGCCTGGCACAGAGTAGACATTAAATATTATTGTTATAAACCACATGAAAATTGCTATATTTGGTAGACTAAAATTGTTCAAAGTTAATGACTCAACCCAGTATTAATCATCACATCACATAAAATGATACTGTTATTTCAGAAAAAAAGGTAACTTAGCCAAACCTGAGGGTTTGGGGAACATTTCCTCAGGGAGATAACACTTGAACTGAGACTTGAGGGATAAATTAGAGTTGGCCAGTTGAAAAGAGGTAGGAAGGGCATTTCCAATAATAGAGCTGCACCCTCACCTAGTTTACCTTAGGGTAAACTAGGATAAGATAAACTGTTTCAAATACTGTTGTTTGGATAGATTGGGCCTTACTGGCTACTATAAACTCTTTACCACACTATAATCAGAGGCATAGTCTACTGGTCTAGGATATGAATCAATAAATATCAATAAAAATGCCTGAGCATAACACTATATGTGTATTTAATAGTAAATTTTATACATGTACTACTATAAATATATACATTAAAAATTAGAAAAAGATAGATTTCTTTATTTTTAATTTAAAATAAGTAGAAATAGAAGTTCCAATTTTTTTTTTGAATCAGTATTAATAACCTTGCTTAACTCTCTACATGTCTGTAATGTACTTTTTGGAGACCACTAGCTTATGGAAAATCTGCTGAGCATGGATAAAGTTTTTTCTAATGCTTCCTAGCTATATTTCTGAGAGTTTAGGGTTTATATTTCCAGTACCTGCATGGTTTCAGAAGCCCCAATCTAGAAAATTAATGTAATGGTTGGCTCAAAGCTGATTCTATCCCTAATATCCCAGTTAGGGAACTGCCTCCTAGGAGCAGAAGCAAAACCACTTAGGTAGGGCATACCTTGAACCTGGCCTGTAGTAGATTCCCATAGACAAAGCCCTGCTGAAGATGAGCTCAGGAACCAAAACTATAAAACATAGAAGAAAATAAACACTCTGAGTTACAGTTAACAGACACAAAAAACAGCAGGATTAGAACCTAAGAACTTCGAGTAGAAGAATAATTTAATGGAAACCAAAAAATAAAAATGTTTAAAATAATCAAAGGCATAGAAAAAGATCAAGAATCTAAGAAAAACAGAACAGGCAGATTTGGAAAAGAACCAAATATGAAATGAAAAATATTGTTATTAAAATGAACACAATGGGTTGGTTAGGAAGTAGTTTAGAGACAGCCAAAAAGAGGATTTAATACATGGTCACTGGATCTGAGGAATGCTACCACTGCTCCATTTGTAGTCAGCACACAAATCAGATCATGTCTGTATATCTAGATACCCCACCTGCCACCCACCCACATCAGATCACTGATGGCCCACCGATCCACAGAGGAGAAAAAACAAAATCCTTCACATGACCCAGAAGCTTTGCCCAACCTCTTCAGCTCAGGTTCTCCCATTTTATTGCTCAGCTTCATTATTTTCTCTGGCCTTCTTTCAGTTTTTCTAATGTCATGCTTCTGCCTTCCACAGGCCTTTGAATAAGTTGTGCTTTATGTTTGGAATATCCCACTCCCTTTACCCTAATTCAGTTATTCAGTTGCTAGCTCAAAGATCACTTCCCTGGGGAAACTTTCCTTCTCCCCACAGGTTAATAAGGGTGCTCCATTACTAATGATCAAGGAAACTAGCTACTTCTGTTCAAGGTACTAATCCAGTTTGTAATTTCACAGTCATTGTGATTATTTGAACACCACCTGTCTTTCCCACCAGATGGTAAGCCACGGGAGGGCAGGACCGTGTTTGGCTAACCATTGTCTCCCCAGCACCGTGCTTGTACTTCGTAGGTGCTAAATAAATATTTTTATATAAATAAATATTCTGGAAGCACACAAAGCATAAGTTTTGATATTAAAATAGCTTAAAAGATGGTTGATTTTCCAGTTTCTAATGTTCTGTTAGTTTTGTCCTTTTAGCCACATTATCAGAATTGATATTCCTTTCTTCAAATCTCCTTAAGCCACATTACGTTAATTCCTTGCACAGGTTCTTTACTGTTTTTAATAGGCCTTTTTCAGCATTCAGCTTTTAGTGCAGGTCCTTGGATTTCTTGTAAGACAGTTTGTAAAGCCCTGTGAAATCATAGCAGATGTCTCAATTCTATCAGTGCAGTTTTTCCCAAGGCACAGGGTAGACACATCTTGGGAATGGTGTCACACACAAAGAGAGGGATGCATGGTGCTGTGGGTGCTCTAGAAGAGCATTTGATTTTTATTTTTTAGGTGGTCAGGATCCTTTTAAGATCTATTTACTGGCTGTCCCCCCCACCCCCCTTTTTTTAAAAGTGTTTCTTTGCTAACCTTACTGTGGCTCATTTTATGAAATTGTGACCAAGTACTGGGAAGTGGCTAAGTAGACTGAGGACTGTGCAAAGCTTCCATGAGCTAGGAGGTTTGGGTCCTGGGGGACAGTGACACTGCGGTCTCTTACTGCAGTGAAAAGGTATTGATTTTTCTCCCTCCTGTTCTTAGCCGCACCTCTGAAGTAGGTATGGTATGAAGCATCTTTCCTGGTGAAAAGAGGAAAAACTGTCGTGGTGAACTTTGCCACCCAACAATTGGACATTTCAAACCAAACTAGGTGAAATGTGGAAAAGGGCTTAAAGGACTCTTGTAAACCTCCTGACTTAGTTCAGTACCCTGGCTTTTATGACAGAGAGGTTCCCTACAGTTTGTAATAACCTTGATAGGCAATGGGAAGAAATGTGTGTGTGTGTGTATATATGCGTTTAATGTTTTAAAAAGAGAATAAAAGGACCAAATCAGCGAAAACAACACAGCTTTGTGCAGTGATCTTAGAAGGTTAGCAAAGTGGTCTTGTCCAAGTTTTCAACAAGATGTTCCGCTCCTGTTATAATTGGCTGCTGGGTAGGTTTGAACCTAACTAGAATGCCAGCGTTCGATTTCACCGTGTCCTCAGTGGAGATGTGTCACCATTTATGCTCGCCTTAGTGACAATTTTCTAAAATGGAAACTCGTGGGAAATCATTACAGTGTTTATATGTCTCCCTTGTCGGGCAGCGTTATCCTGTGATATTTTACCAGTGTTTTCCACTGCATGATGGCATCTTGCGAAGGTTAAGGCAGAACAAGTCCCTGTATAATATTGTGACTACATTTTACTTACTGAAGAAGAAAAGATAACTGACAATTAAGTATTTGGGATGTCATGGAAAGAACATGTGCAACTAATCAATGGTATCCTTTGGGAACATGATTTTATAAAGCTGATAAGGTAGAAAAATCGGGATTTTGTGATTTGTGTTACATGATGATAATTGCACCTTTTCAATAAAGAAGACATTTCTCCTAGAGTAAACACTGAACTTGCAGGGGCTGCTGGTAGTAATGCTGTTGTTTTTCTGCCCCATTCAGGCAATTTTCTGTAAATATTCTTATAGAGTATGAGATTTTCTCCATTTATCTTTTAGAGTGGTATTTCTGAAGGAATATCTGGTCTCTTAAGGAAAGTCATTTATTCTTATGAAAGTGAATAATATTGTATAAAAATTTTTTTGCTTCTTACAAAGTACACTCAGTTGCCCAGTTTTAATATGTATCAGAGTTGGGTGTAGTAATATCAAAGTATGTCACATAGTATATCACATACTTGTTACGGTTCTTTGGTTTAACCCCATTTCCTATGTGCATCTTAATAATAGCCTGATTTTTAGTCTACTGTATCCCTAAGTGATAAATTGGATGGAAATTTCTTTAGTGTATTTTTCTGCTAATTCTGTAGCATCTTCAATCTGCATGTATTACAGAGCCCAGGATATTTAGATATTCTTCCATGCCTATTCTTCCCATACGTGTGCCCCTTTTGCTAGCTTTATTGCACAGGCGGCTTCAATTAGAGATAGATTCCTTCCCTGCTGGTTTTGACAGTACTTTCTTCTTGTTCCAGAAGCTTTGAAAATACCGGGTAGCCAGTGGCCACCCTCCTTAACAGAGTGGTTAGTTAGATTAAAGATCACTATCCCTTTGGCCCTCCACTGCCTCATTCCATGCCTGCTACCCACTATTGGATGAGCTTTTTCTGTGGAAACTATTTTGGAGTCTTTCAGTTGTTTTCATTGCTTGCCTCCAGCCCTTCCAAGGCTTGTTCTTATTTCTCTTTCTTTGGGGGCTTGATAATATGGCATTAAGTGGAGCAGGAGGATTGCTCAGCTCATTTGACACCTTGTAGAAGCAGCGCTTCCTGCTGACCTCCTGCTGGAGACCCACAGCACTTGGATGTAAACAGCTCCTCTCTCTGTCTTGCATCTGGGTAATTAATTCTGCCTCTTACAGTCTTTCACTCAGTTCTTATAACTGTAAAATGTAATGGGATTTATTTCTAGCTTTTTCTCCCACTTGTCAGGTTCATTTTGAATTCTGATGTTTTACTGCATAAATTGGTTGCTGTGGCATGCATGCCAACCTGCATCCAGGAAAGGGATGAGCAGCATCAGGACATCAGAGCCACTAGGTAATTAGTTAGACAGCACTGGGCCTGGGACCCACCACTGCCTGGAAGTTGAAAATGCCCCTCTCATAGCATGTATAGCATTCTAGTGCTTCACCAGCTGGGCTGTGACCCAACAGTAATGGAGGTGAAAATCATATTTTCCTTAATGTTTTGGTAACTTTGGAAACCCTCCCCCTCTACTGATTGTTGTGTTATATAGAGTTATATACAGAAGACACGGAAACCAGGAATATGAACTACTTTCTAGAATCGGTGTGGCAGTAGATTTTGGTGTGTCAGAGAGAATCTTCTACCATGATAGTCTTACTGCCAAACAAATATTTTCAACTGCAGCCCAGAGCTGAAAGTATTAATGCATTCCAATGGTGGGGCAGCACATACTCTAGTGGGGTTCTAATTGACAAAGAGGTGGAAAACTGAAATAGGAAGACCAGCACGTCCTTTGGGGAGCAGGCATGCAGCACAGACCCACAGTGCCTCCGGCTCTAGGCCAAGTGAAAAGTGTGCCCAGCAGTGTCACTGCCACGTCTGAGCTAAGAGCAGGTGTCCTTGGCTGGGCAGTCAGGGGTCTGTGAACCTTCTGCCACTGAAAGCACAGTTATATATGTATGTGTATTTTTCAGCAATCAAGATACTCAGCTTTTATCTGATTTTTGAAAGGATCCATGAGTCATAGTGGACTAAGAAGCTGTGTTCTCTAGTTGGACAGTAATCCAAACTTCCAAAACAGATAAAATAGGTTGTTGGGAATTGGTACAACAAAAACACACAAGAGAAGGAGAATTAAAATCTATTGAATGCTCATTGTGTACCAAAGACTCTTGGAGACATCTCATTTAATCCTCACAACAACGCTTTAAGGTAGACAGAGGAGGGATTCAAACCCAGTTCTTGTTCTGAAGCCCACATATTTCCTATACCACACTACCCCTCTATATCATGAACAGGACTAAACCATTGAAGATTAATCAAAAATAAAGATAAGTAATCTAAAACAATGGGGAGATATGCTTTGATACTCAAAACGTAATTTTTTAAAATTAAGAGCTTATGTGTTGAATAAAAGTTGGGTGATTTAAACCAGACTAGGGTCCTGAGTGTATGGGATGACCCAACGTGAAGCTTTCAGAAAGGGTGGTTCCTCCTGAGCAAAAGCTTTCAAGAAACTGAAGAAGATGTAAATGAACAGTTGTAAGGCTCCACTTCACTGTTCAGTCCCTCATGGATGAGATCATATGTTTATGAACAGAAAGATTTGGTTGAACTAATTTAATTCCTTTTTTGCATCTCTGTACTAATTAATGACAGTCATTTCACTTGTACGTAATATATTAAATTAGGTAAATTCTACTATGTTACACTTTATCTCTGTTTGGAATTAAGAATTCTTTTCTTATAAGCTTACTTCGCAGAGTTTAGGAAATATTCCTGCCCACACAACCAAATTCTTAACTAACCCCCCAATGCTGCCTTCTTTATAATTATAAATCCTAAAGTACATATTGGTCATTGTTTTATGGAAAATATTATTTGAGCATACTCAGTGAGCATTTAAGAAAAATAAATACTCACAAATTTCTGGAGTTTTTTGTATCCCTTTCTGCCAGTGTATCTTACCTAAAACAATGTGATCATCTATTTGGAGAACTCTGTTGGGGAGGCTGAGCAGGATTAATTCCCATCCCTGTGCTGCAGTGTAAACAGCTTTTTGCCTGTCTTTTGTCATTAATGATCATTCCGTAGATGTAGCCAGTGCATTGTAAGCCAATCTGTCAAGGCAAATAAACAATTCACCTTGTTAAAATTCCCTAAATCTTGCATTAATAAAACTAAAGTAACCCCCTGAACACTCAAGAGATGTCTTCCTCCATACTGCGGTGATGGATGACATGTCTAAAGATCCTGGAAATTAAGTAGTTCAGGTCATTAAAAGTGTCCCACACTTGTTATTGATTTAATTTATTTTAAAAAGGTGGGGGTGGAGATAAGAATGTTTCCCCCTCCCCCATTTTTTTTTTTTAATCTGAAAGCTACCACTTGTACAGATAATTAAAGCTATTGCCTGGTTGAATAGCTCTGTATTTGTTACAACAGTAAGCTTTTTTATTCAAATGGGTATTATATCATCCTCTTAAACATTTATCTAAAAATAACTTGATAATCATTGTAAAAATCTTTTGGAGTTTCATATGTGTGAGGAGTTCTAGGCACTGAAATAACTTCTGAGCACCCCAAAATTTTCTTGTGTAGGTAAAAATTTAGGTGAAGGTTAAATGATTGGAAGGAAATTAACTGAAATAGTAATGAAATTATGCCTCTGGGCAAAGGTTCCCCCCACCCCTTTTATTTCCTGAACTCTTCATTTTTCTGTTTTTATATCAGGAAAAGAGCAAGAATTATATGTATCTGCACACTCACGGATGGATGGATGGATGGGTGGATGGGTGGGTGGATGGATGGAAGGGTGGGTGAATGGAAGGGTTGATAGGAAGACATTTAGAGAGCAGTACAGTATTTCCGTTCTATATTACTCCATTCAAAGGCAAGTTGAAGTTGTTGTTACTGGAAGGGTGGGTGAATGGAAGGGTTGATAGGAAGACATTTAGAGAGCAGTACAGTATTTCCATTCTATATTACTCCATTCAAAGGCAAGTTGAAGTTGTTGTTATGTGTGTGTGTTTACTTGTTTACTGCTAGTCTTCTGCACCAGCCCACACTTCACTGGACCCGTAGTATTCACTGCTACATCCTAGTGCCCAACATAATAGATGCCCAGTAAATATTTATTTAAATGAATAAAGTGTAACATCTGAATACTTTTCTTTTCTTGAGCTTCAGTGGGTTTAGTGGGCTGTATAAGGAATAGTAACAGCCCCAGGCAGAGCTGTCCTTCCAGATGACCCTCACAGGGACGGAACAGCAGGTGAGCGAGCACTGGTGTCGTGTAGCGTAGGTCAGCCCGGTAGGGCTGGCAGCCTGTTAGTCGCTCACTCCATTTGTATATCCTCAGCTGGGTAACAGTATTCCAAAGACTCATGAGAAAGGGGGCAATTCGGAATGTAAATTATGGCTAAAAACAAGATGCTATATAGAATTATGTATATGCAAAAGACATATCATTTGACCTTGCTTTTGTCATTTGTTATGTATCTTTTTTTTGGGGGGGTGCGGCCATGGCTGGCTGTTATGGGGATCCAAACCCTTGACCTTGGTGTTTGTTATAGATCAGCTTACATAGCTGTTCCTGATAAGCTGAGTGAATGATATTTCACCATCAGTTCTCACTGTTCTTTAAACATGTGCTTATTAGAAAAAATTTACCCATAATAAGTTATGAAAAATGATTCTTAAGAACAGCTACCTTAATATCAGAGATTCTTATACAATCTTTGATGCTTTTCTCCCACAATTTTTGGAAAAAAGGGGAGTGCAGTCAGTTCACACACCCTGGCAGACTTTGAAAATATGTAGATATGAAAATGCACTCTGTAGTCCTCTATCAGATTTCTCCTGGAAATTGCATAATTTGGATTTCTGAGTACTGACATGGTTATGCCTTTATGCCAGCTATTTAACAGAGCTCCCTAAAAGGAAGAATTCTATAGATTTTTTTCAGTATATACACAGATTTATACTTAGTGGTAAAGTTGTTACTGATCCTTTAAGTGGAGCTGTCCAAATGACTATAAATGGCAGTTTAATGCCAAAACAGGTGATAGCTGAGGGGTCTTGCCTAAATCTTCAGTTAGAAAAACCATTTATAGTATTTCTTAAACAGTAGTGGTCTCCTGTGCAGATATACATGTGTATGTATTGAGACCACTTTATCACTCAGTAAGGAAAATTTGATTTATATATCTTAGCGGTATTATTGATGTTCCCAGGTTTTGAAATATTCACTGTGAATTAGAATCTGTGAAGGCAGGGACCATGTCTACCTAGTTCCCCACTGTCTTGTCCTTTAGTCGGCTACCAGAGTGTATAGTGGGTGCTCTATAAATGCTGGTTGAATGAACGAATAGATAAAATGCAGCATTTGCTGATGCTGCACAACATGTGTGTCAGCTTTAGTTCTTGGTGGGTGAAATGGGGACCAGTCCTCAGGCTGATGGTAAGTGATGTTGCTGGTAAGAACTTTGATGGATGGTTATGACTTTTTGAAATAGTTCTCTTGATTGATCGTCTAGCAAACTTCACTTCAGTTTCTAATTCTGTTTTCTTCTTTCACAGTCTGTCATTTTGGAAAATGAAGAACTTCCCAAACTGTTTCTTGATTTCCTCAATGTGCGACACTTGCCCTCTCTACCAAAGGCAGAAAGTTGTGGGTAAGAACTGTTGTTTACATAAAGGCTGTGTGTTTTAAGTTACTGTTCAATAACAGATTGGCCTAACAAATATCCCAGAGTGGTGCCGGAAGGGCCTGCCTGGACACCCCATTCTTTTGGCTTGGGATGGCACGCACTCGCCCCCTGCTTGTAGTAGAAAAAAATCCCTCCCGAGTCCTCATCCCCTTCTTGCAGCCAAATGGCCAAGGCTCAGTAATTTATGTTTAGATTTAAGGAACTATGTTGATACATGGAGTGATGTTGCATGATGGGAATTATGAATCTAGACAACCTATTTGGGGATTAATTTGTTTATTTGTGGGTACTTGAGCAAGGTCCATATCTCCTTGGTGAACATGTTCATATAGTTTGAAAGCTATCAATGACCTTAGAGATGATTTGATTCAACTCCCCTCATTTTATGGTTGAGCAAACAGAGACACAGGAATTAAGTCCCAAGATCTCTCACCTTGTAACTGGCAGAACCTGGGCCTTCCATCGTACAACTTTTTCTACCACTCTCCCGCTGCTCTTCCTCAGGAACTTCTCATGGCCAGGTGGCAGATTCTAAGAGGAACAAGAAATTTCATATCACCAGCAACTGGAAAAAGATCTCCTAAAGAATTAATTCTTAAACAAGATACTTGCCTAGCTACAGGCACATGACTTGGACTGAGCTAGCCTCAGAAGGCAGTCAGCAGTGTCCCTGGCATAGTAAATCCATTTACAGAGAAACAAGTCATCACAAACTTTCTGTGAATACAAGCAAGGGAAAGGGTTTTACCCATTTTTTTTCTTTTTCTTTTTGCTGCCTCCAGACCTGCGTGAAGAAGAAACCACACTAACTAAAGCCATGTTAAACCCCAGCCGTCCATTGGGTGAGAGGCCGCCAGCACCTGTCACCTCTCCTCACTGGCACTGTTTATTCAAGGCCACTTGCCACTCACCCCAGAGCAAGAATGATACACTACACTTCCTGAATAAGCTGTGTTGTCAGTGTGTTCTGTTCCAACTTGTGTGTGTTTCCTGGGAGGTTAGGCTTTGTGTATGTTTATGTATTTTTAAGAAGAAACATTGCAATGATAGTGAATAAAATCTTTTCTCCATTTTCCAAGCCCAAAAGCAGTAATTTGTCAGTGTGTTCTGTTCCAACTTGTGTGTGTTTCCTGGGAGGTTAGGCTTTGTGTATGTTCATGTATTTTTAAGAAGAAACATTGCAATGATAGTGAATAAAATCTTTTCTCCATTTTCCAAGCCCAAAAGCAGTAACAAAACCTTAGGATTTTTAAGTGATTTTCAGGAAAATTGAAATCCAAGAATATTTCTTAGGACGAGGCATTCGCCATGTTATGGCTCAGTGAAAACTCACACATCTTTTTTTAAAAGCATGTTTCCCAAGTCAGTGCTCTAAGAATACTGGCTATTTTTTCCTTGTCGGCACAAACATTGACCCAGCTTATAAAGTCTTTTTCTTTCCTTTTACAAAAATTTCAGATCTTTTGATGAGACAGAATCTGAAGAGTCAAGGTAAGAACTAATATTCGTCAATCAAGAGTTACACAGACCTAGAATAAGAGTATGATTTTGTTAAATGTTTAGTTACCCATGGTATAAGTGTTTCAAGTCATGTTTTTCTTGCAAACCTCTGTTAAGAAACCGGTTTTAAGATGATAAATATTTGATAGGGAGTTACAGGAGTAAGCAGTTACAATTAGTAGTGAAGGAATGCACCTAAGAGCCCTACCTTGTTTCATATGAGTAATAAGAATACAGTTTTATCAATAATCATACTACAGGATTTCCAAGAAAGCACTTTTCAGCGATGATTTATTGTATAGATCGTATATCTGCTTCAGATTCCACAAAGCAGTGTTTAGGAGATGAGCGCGGGCCCAGTTCGTTCCTTCTCCCTCTGCTGTTATTCACTCACACCGTTAGATACATAAACCTGGAGATGTCCCTGCACCGCAGTTTGATCCCCTCAAAGCTAGTTTGTAGTGTTTTCTGTTTACCGTCGTCCCCTGATGCTGACATGCCTGTTCTTGACCTTTCCAGCAAACTGTCCCACCAGCCAGTGCTGCTGTTCCTCAGGGATCCATACATCTTGCCTGCAGCCAGCGGTAATCAAACCTGTCATCTGCTAACAGCTCTGTACTGATCTGACCCTGCACCACATAAACCACGTTTTTAATACAGGTCTAACAGAGTGACATTGGTCCAGGGCTTAATAATCTGCCAATAAACCAGTGCTCTTGGTGTAAGAGACATTTAGAATTTTAATTGGGGCCGGCCTTTCAGGAGGAAATGTAATTTTTCTTTCTCTATATCAGGTTATTTTGAATTAGAGTAATAAGGGAGAATGGTATTTATTGTCTTTAATACTTTTGGTGGTGTTATTTTAACATTTGCTTGTTTTTATCCAGAAGTCAGCATTTGAATTCAAGACTCTTGTCCTTTTTTAAAATTCTTTTTCCCGAAGTGTGTATATATACATTGCAGGTATATCTTCATTTCCATTTAGATTATAGCATCTTTGATGGTGGAATATATATATTTTAAGGTTGTATGTTTTAAATACAATTAATTGATTTAAGTATAACTATAATAAATATTTTAGTCTAAGTCCTTTCTCTGTGCCAAGAAATTAAAATTCCTGGGCTGGCCCGGTGGCGCACTGCTGCAGTGCGCCGCTTGGGAGTGCGGTGGCGCTCCCGCCGAGGGTTCGGATCCCACATACAGACCGGTTCCCGCTCACTGGCTGAGCGAGGTGTGGACGCAACACCGAGGGTTGCGATCCCGTTGCCGGTCCCGGTCCGGTACGGGCGCGACACTGAGGGTTGCGATCCGTTGCCAGACACGAAAAAAAAAAAAAGACAAAAAGGAAAAAAAAAAAAAAGAAAGAAATTAAAATTCCTCAGAGTCCCTCTCAAAGTGTTCTTATGCAGCTCTTTATGAGTACATTCTCAGACATTATCTCATTTAATTTTCTTAACAACCTTATGAAATAGGCAGGGCAGGTATTATCATGGGCTGAATGACCTCGGGGAGGTCCCTGATTTGCCCAGTCTCAGATGGCTGCTGGATGGATCCCTTGCTGCCTGCATTCTCTTTCTGTGCTCTTTGCCTATAGTGAATTTTCAGCCTTTGTTTCTGAGAGTCACTAAATAGCAATAGATAAATGATCCGTTGAAACCATTCCTAGTTTCTGACAATAAAACCTTAGCAGCAGCAGAGAAAGGGGACTGTTTTCTGTAGCAAGGGTGTGTGTACTCAGATCACCCACTGCACTATCACTTGAAAGAAGGGCATCCAGGACACAGCCCTGCTCCACTAAGGCACCCTTCCTAGCACCCTGATCAGAGAGCTGCCTTTGCTATATAAAAACATGGTCTCATAATGTTTTTCTATAAAATCCTTTAAGTGAGAAATAATTGCTTCTTTTAAGCTTTTGCTTCCCATGTCTAACAAATATGCATGTTATGTTAAAATATTTAACAAATAGTATAATGCAGCCTGTCAAACCTAGATTAAACGAATGATGTTTTGCAATGTGTTCTTATTATCTTTAAAAATGGCTCCAAAAGGACTTTTTCCAGGTATTGCTATGCTCAGATATTTCATGCATCTGACTGAAATTCCTGCAGAAGTGTAGAGTGGAATGATCACTAATGACTATTACAGCCAGGATACTTGATGGAAAGGGGAAGATATTTAATGACCCTTCAATCCAATTCACCCAGCTTACTGAGCAGCACCTACTGTGTGCTATGCACCTAGCTTGACAATGAAGAACAGGAGGAACTTTCTGAGAAAGAGCGTCAGGGTCAAATGTCTGGAGCTAGAACGAGTAAAAAGGATGTATCACTGGGAGCATGGTAGTGTGGATGAAGACTTGCCAAATATGGGGATTCCTGATTGAGAGTAAATGGAAATCACAGGTTTGATGGGTAGCATGAAACCAGGTATGGGAGGGCAGGTCAGCAGATCTGTTTTCTTGGAATTTTGGCTAATCCTGTTTTATAAATCAGATTCCTGTTGTTTTAGAATGATATACTAATGATATATTTTTGCAAATCTTCAGTATTTAATTTAAAGAGAAACTTTTGTGTCAGGCCTCATAGCAAGGTGTCGAGGTTATTATTCTAGAGGATATTGAATATGGAAATATCTTTACACATATACTGACCCTCACAAAGTCAGAGGAGTGTCTGTCTTTAATGTCCTGACAATTAAACATTATCCTCTTATAAAATGCTAATAATCGAACATTATCTTCTTTGCTTTCAACATCAGAATTTGAGAGAATACCCTCTTAACAGACTGAAAAGCAAGTGCTTTTTGGTCTTTGGTTTGATTTTTCTGGGAATTCAAAACAACTCTTGCCAAGGTCTCCAATGACTTCAGTGCAGCTAAACTCTACAGACAGTTTTCAGTACTCATCTTTCTTGGCCTCTCATCAACTTCAGACACGCCAACCACTTTCTCCTCCTTCAAACACTGCCTCCATGTGGCTTTCCCACTTTTCTTCTGGTGTCTGGCAGCTCCCTCGAAGGCTGTTACAGACGCCTCCTCTTCTCACAACGCTTTCTTTTGAATAATCTCCTTGCTGTTGGCCTTGACTACCTGGTGCATGCAGCTGAGTCACGGCTCTGTGTTTCCATCTGGCCCTATCCCGCGAGCTCCAGGCACTTGCATGAGGCCCTCCATGGCCTGCCCTGGCTCGTGTGTCTGCCGGGACCCCTCACACACGCTGCTGCAGCCGCCCCGCAGTTCTGCGTGGGCCTCATGCAGGTGACCTCCCTCCCTCTCAGGGCACCTGCTCTTCCTCTCTCCGCACCTGGTGGGCTCTCTCCTCTTTCAGTCCCATGTTCAGTGTCCCAGCATCAGAGGCCTTTGCTGACTCTCTCTAAAGCAGCCTCTACCCCATACACTTTATTTTTAGCTTCACAAATAATGTTTATTAAATTAATGAAAACCAGCAAAATTATCAACCACCCTACCCGGAGTCACATTCCTTCTCAGTACCTGTCAATGGGAAACAAAGGCAAGGACAGTTGCTGAATAATTCATGCAATAATGGACATTGTATTAAATCATGAATATGATAGAGCCACAGTGCAAAGTTTAAAGTGAAGTGGAACAGATGAGAAAAAAGAAAAAACAACCTGTTTATCTTGTCGTTGATCAGTTGGTGGACCTTATAAAATACCTCCATCCCATTCACTTTTTATTAGAGCAGCCTGTTTGCTTCTTCCTTGTAATGCTCACACACTGTCTTGCCTTGGTTCTCCTTTTCTCTTTCTCCCTCTGTCATACTTACCCTCTAAAACTCCAGCATCCAGTATAAGCTCAGCTCTTGGAGGACGATGAACACAAGGCCTCAGTACTTGCCGCGTCCCCCATTGGGAGTGCCCTGCTCGCAGGTACCCTCCCAGCTGGTGGCTTCGCCCCTTCATTCCTGTCTTGGCTCCAGTGGCGCCTACACTCAGGGTCTTCCCTCACTTTCCCATCTCCTGCCCCTCTCTAGACCTGTGTCCTGCGTGATTGTTTTCCTTGCCCTTAAACCTCTGCTTGACGTATTAACAGTGCTGTAGAATTACCCACAGTACTTAATATTACTTTCCTTTTCATTCTTTATTGCTCACCTTATTTAGTTGCATATATTTAAGCTAACTATGCTTATGATGTAATTCCACTAAACTCCAAATAGACTTTTATATTTTGGACAGTAAAGAATGAAGGCATACATGCTACTTTCATGTAATATTTCCTATTTAGGCATTTTGTTGAAGATTAATCAGTAGTGCTATTTATGGCTATTGGTTTTAATATACTTCTATGTGGAAGAAATATATTTAGAATTAAAATTAACTTAGTTAAATCATTGATTTTGAGTGGGTTGTGGATATACAGGTGTAAGGCTCATTGCAAGCTTTTAAAGATATGTTTTATGAAAACTGTTACTTCATATCGGGCATACACTAACAAACCAGTGTTGTTAACCAAAAAGTAACTGGATCCTCATGTATTGGAGGTATTTTTAAAACATATTTTATTTGTTCATTTGCTTGTCTTCCTATGGCATGGCATGGCATGGACAGGGAATGTTATTTACTTCTGTTTCTGATAATTAGAACAGCACTTGGTACATAATAATAGCTGGTACTTACTGTCTGCCAGGTTCATGTCTAAGCTTTGTTTCACTCATCAATTTTTACAACAATCTAGAAGGTAGGTACTGTTGTAAAATCCATTTCATAATTGAGGAAAGGAAGGCACAGAGACATAAATAACTCACCTAATGTCACACAGCTATGAAGTGACTGATCCAGGACACAGAGGCCTCTCAATAAACGTTTGTTGAGGTGAACTTGTCATTATACCCAGCTACTTACTGGACTTCCCCTTTAGAAAATCTCAAGGGTGACTCAGACTCAACAAGTCTAAAACTGAATTGATCATCTTCTATTTTACTCCCATTCCAGGTCTTCTCTCACCACCTGTCTGGTTATGCAAGCTGAAAACCCAAGAGACGTCCTCCCTTTCCCTCACTAGCCACATCTACTCCAGCACCAGGTCCCATCCCTCATTTCTCTAGGATCCCTCCACTCCTCTCCATCCCACCATGATCATTCAGGCTCTTGAGCTACTGCACTGAACTGAGCTCCTGTGTCCACTTTGAGATTGCTTTAGTCCATTCTCCAAATGACAGCCAGAGTCACCTTTTCAAACACAATTTGTTCCTTTCTCACTCTGCTTAAAGTCCTTCAATAGCTTCTCATCACATTTCCGATAAAACCAGAATGCCTGTCTGTTCTTCCCCGGTGTGGCTTGGCAGCTCTGCCCTACTGCCTCCTCACCCACTGCTCTTACTGAACTGGCCTCCGTTTAGGTCTCTGGACACTCTGGGCTCCTACTGCCATAGACTTTCCACCTGATTAGCAACCTCTGCCTAGTCCTTGCCTCTGAGAGCCTTTCTTCCTCCCCTGATGAGGCCCAGTCCCCTTCTACGTGTTTCTACATAGTAGGTACTCTATAGAGGTTGGATTAATAAATGAACATATTTATCTTAAAGTTTTGGATCACTTAATTTTCTTACATAGTAACTACTATATTTATTTAAAGTGCTCAGCGTTAGCATAGTCCCTGGTATAATTATGTATAGATTGTAGTTTAGAAATTAAACTTTTTGAACCACGAGACAGATTGGTTCCCATTCAAATAATCCATTCATATTTTATCTACTCTGATAACTGGAATGTAGTACAACATACTGTGCCCTCTGGGTTTCCTTTGTATCTCCTATAAAAAGGTAGCTGATTTTTCATGTTTGTCAGGACGGCTCTTGTCAGAAAGTTGCCCATTTAAGTTAGGAACACAGGCCCTCATCTTACTGCTCTCTGGAAGGTAGTGTAATAGACCAAGTATACTCAAGACAACTTGGACTAAATGCTGCCGTAAACCACAATGGAAAAACTGCAGCAAAGTATTCCCTGTAGAAATCTTGGAATTCCTTCAAGTATATTGAGATTTTGTTAGAAATTGAATTGCCAGTGTAATCCATCTTCCTTGTGAGAAAACATTCAGATAAAGAGCTGGGGCCTAGCAGCATTAACCATTAGAACATCCCTTAAATCAATAAGCTACAAATCTGGCCGTGCATTCCTGCAGCACTGGGCCGTGCACTAAACCAGCTTTGGGCTGAAGCAGCATGACTGATAGCGTATCCTAAACAAGGGCAGACCGCGTGGTGGTACAGATTCCTGAGTTAGAGTGGGCCTTGCCTTGGTAAATTCTACGAAATGCAGTTATATTTTATTGATGCACATAAGAAAACCCATTTTCTCTTTGTTTTTCAGATTTTCCAAATGTTGTTATTGAAGGAGTTCTCCATGGGATATTTTACCCTCATCTACAGCCCAGGTAGAAATCCTACGTGGCTAAAGGAAGCTGAAGCACGTTTCAAAGTCGTAGGAAATCAATATCTACCAAATTAACCTAAACTCTATGACATAACAGCTGTAGCTAGTGGTAAAATTCACCATCCTAGCTTAATTCGGGGCAGGGATCTTTCTATTAGAATGGTGCTTTTAAAAATAGAAACTGAATCAGGGTCGTGGTCAGGTTAAGGCCAAGTGTTTTAAGAAATAGAATGCAGCTGCCAACTTCGAAACCCATGAAAGGATGGCTACAGTGGATTCCTAGAAGCACTGAGTGTAACAGAACAAAGTTACTCTCTGCTTCAGACGCACCATTTGCTAATTGAAAATCATATCCTGAATCAAACTGAGACTGATCGACTTTGATAGCTTTTTTCTTCAAATCTTATAATACACTACTCGTCTCCATGAGATTTTCTCAGCCAGTGATGGTACCTTTTGAAGTGCTGGCACCAGGAGAGTGTCACAGAAATCCACCATGCTAAATGTGAGGAAGGACCTAAACTGGAAATTAAATTATACTGACAATGGGATGGCATTTTAATTTACATTACAGTGGAGTCGCATCATATCCAAGGGTTAGCTTCTAACATCAGCAGATAAGATAGAATGGGATATTAGGATAATCCTTGAAAGCCCTTTATAAAGGCACAATATTGGAAATCTCTACATCAACCACAACCAGTTTTTCCTCCAGTGTGGGAAGAAATGAGTGTTTCTTCATTTGACAAGCAAATTAAGTTGCTGGTGTGTGTTTGGGGGCCATTTTGTATAAAAAGCACATATAGGTAAACACTAGAAACACACGTAGCCCTGTGAGACACTTGCCCTCTAAGAGGCAGATGTGAATTGACAATGACTAAAGGAGCTGCAGATGGACGACGCCCTTTGGGTTTGCGTAAAAGCGTGCATGCATTGAATAGGTGGTATTGCTGCAGGATTTCATGTCACTGTCCTTATGGGTTCCTTTTCACTGACCTCATTACTGAGTTAATGTAAGTTAGATGTGTGTATGATATAACTCCACTGTATATCATATAGACAGTCATATTTTGAGTAGTAAAGTATAAAAGCATATATGCTACCTGTACATATATGCTGTATGTGGACATTTCATTGAAAACTAATTAAAAGCTAGCCTATTTATGGTTATTAGTTTTAATAAGATTCTGTGTGGAAGAAAAATATTTAAAATCCCAACTAATAACTATATCATGGTTTTTGATTAGGATCTAAATATGCAGGGTTGAAGCCTGCTGCAAACTTTTAAAGATATGTTTTAGGATAGATTATGTTACTACATGTTAGAAACAAGCAAGAACTAAATAATCAAGTGTCATAACCAAAATTAACGGAATAAGCAAGTATTGGAGTTATTTTTTAAATGTTTTTGTGTTATTAGCTATTTTGAGTTAAATAAAAACAAAGAACAAGAAATATTTGAATTTGTCTTCTGCTCCTAGAATTTTATTGAGAATACAAATTGTGTCTGTCTCTTCACACACGCACACACAAATGCAAATCTTCTCACATATTCACATAGACATTTATTTCTAATCTGACTGTATAAGTATTAAATTACCTCATCTATTTTTAAGCCTGTACACACATTAAATATTTGATGATTTATTAAGATAAAAAGAATTTTTAAAAAGTCAAAGCATCTGCAGAGGTATGTTGATCAAGAAATCCTTTTTAAGAATTAAATTTTTTCTTAGTAATGACTTCCATTTTAAAAATTTATTTAAATTTTTAATATGTAATTTAATCAGTCAGGGTCATTGCAGGAACTAGAAACTACTGTAGGTCTTTTCAGCTTTGATGATTTATTAAGATAAAAAGAATTTTTAAAAAGTCAAAGCATCTGCAGAGGTATGTTTATCAAGAAATCCTTTTTAAGAATTAAATTTTTTCTTAGTAGTGACTTCCATTTTAAAAATTTATTTAAATTTTTAATATGTAATTTAATCAGTCAGGGTCATTGCAGGAACTAGAAACTACTGTAGGTCTTTTCAGCAGAAAGGACTATAATATTGGAAGCTGAAAACGCTTACAGAATCGTTAGGAGGGTGAGAGGAGTGAATTCCTGGTGGGTGTTCAGGAACAACTTCCTGAACCTCCAGCAGCCTCCAGGCTGACCTGCCAGGGGAGGTGCAGCCTGTGCCTTACACAGGGATTCAGGGAGTCAGGAGGCTGCTAGTGGAGTTGTTGAGGTAAGAACAACACTGTAGCTGCAATCCAGGAATCAGCAAGTAGGATCAGGAAGTAAATGTTATCACCAGAACTGCCTCATAGCAGCACCCAGGAAGCTGGTGACTGGGCACTAGAACAAAGTGTCCAGGTGCCAACACCTGTGCCACAATTGTTTCTCAACACCCATGTCCTTGCTAGCCAGCAACCACAGCCTAAAGCAGCAGGAAGATGCTGTTCACCCATTTCCGTCTCATCAAAGTACATGGAGTTCATGGAACCTTATTCTCTGTCCCCAGCTGCACTGGAGTCTGGGATGGAGCCAGTAGCTTTCTGTTCTCTACCGCTCAGGAATGCACATCAGAAAGATGATGGAGTACATTCCCACAGTTGAAAATTTAATTTAAAAAACATGAAAGGATATATAAAAAATTCTTCTTTTATCCATCTCCTGTGTACCCAATTCCCCTCCCACAGAGAACCACTGTACTTTGTACGTACACTTCGAGGGATATTTCATCCACATGCAAGCAAATATTGTACATTCAGTGTACATATACTCCATTTCCCCATCTTTTTCAAAAACAGTAGCATACAATACTCATTTATCTGTTTTCATGTAATGGTATGTCTTAGTAGTCTTTCCATATCAGTACATAAAGTGCTTTCCTCTTCTTTTTACAGCTGTATGGATCTGCTATAATTAATTAACCAGTACCGTATTAATGGACATTTTCCGTTTTACTATTATAAAAAGGCCATAGACAATAACTTTGTGTGTATATATGTTACATATATATGCGCATACACATCATCACATATTTTATTAATTTGCATAAAACAATTATAAAGTCAAAACAGCATAAGCTTACATTAAAAAAACTCAAACTGTCAGATGTGTAAATGCACATTTATAATATTTCATAATGTGTTACTATTGGGTTTCATTGGGCATGGCTGTCCTGTATTGNTACCGTATTAATGGACATTTTCCGTTTTACTATTATAAAAAGGCCATAGACAATAACTTTGTGTGTATATATGTTACATATATATGCGCATACACATCATCACATATTTTATTAATTTGCATAAAACAATTATAAAGTCAAAACAGCAAAAGCTTTCATTAAAAAAACTCAGACTGTCAGATGTGTAAATGCACATTTATAATATTTCATAATGTGTTACTATTGGGTTTCATTGGGCATGGCTGTCCTGTATTGCTGTGCAGGTTGCACACTGCACAAGTCCAGGTAGTGTTCACATGGACACAATGTGAATGGTATTCCTGAGTCATTCTTGGAACCCTGCACTTGGGGAAATATCAAAAAACTAGATCATTCAAAGCATGGATGCATAGGTAAAGGATAGAGGGAAGAAACCAGAAGAAAGAAAAGGAAAAGAAATCCTATTACTACTTGATAGAGTTTGGATATGTTGTCCCCACCAAAACTTATGTGGAAATCTGATTCCCAATATGGCAGTGTTGGGAGCTGTTTGAGTCACGGGGGCAGATCCCTCATGAATGGATTAATGCTCTCCCTGGGGGAGGGGTACCTAAGTGAGATCTCACTCTATTAGTTCCTGCAAGAGCTGGTTGTTTAAAAGACTCTGGCACCTCCTTTCTCTCTCTCTCTTGCTTCCTCTCACCATGTGGTGCAAGAGCTGGTTGTTTAAAAGACCCTGGCACCTCCTTTCTCTCTCTCTCTTGCTTCCTCTCACCATGTGATCTGCTTGTACCTGCCGGCTGCTCAATGTTTTCTGCCATGAGAAGCAGCAGCCTGAGGCCTGCAGCAGATGCAGCTGTCTCAGAATCATAAGCAAATAAACCTCTGTTCTTTATAAATTTCCCAGTCTCAGGTATTCTGTTATGGTAACACAAAACGGACTAATACACCACTTAAGCCAGGATATGGAGACTGCCTGCGTTCCCCCATCCCCCTAGTTATTAGACTTGATGTTTTCCCTGGACCTGACCTCAGACCGTCTCCCAGTCCTGTTTTATGCAGAGCCTCTGTCATGCTTCGTCTCCATTGCCTGGCCATTCTGCATATAGGCAGCCCTGGTGTCCTTTGTTTCTCTTGGTTTCCTGTCTTACCCACTCAACCCAGCCCCCATTTCAAATAGCCATATGTACAACCCCAGTAACACCATGACCATCGCTACCTGGTAAATCCTACAGTTATAAGCTCATGTTGAAAAATACAAATCTCATAATTGCTTTAGAGAAATACGAGGGTACTTCAAAACGCTCATGGAAAGATTTGTATTATCTTTTAATTCTATTTTTTCATGAACGTTTTGAAGTTCCCTTGCATCATAATAACACTTTAGAAATAACAAATGACTTTTATCTCACTTGTCAGTTTTGATCAGTTAATAATAGTTGTCTGAGTGCTGTATTAAGAAGGATTCTGACACACCCACGAGGATGGCTACCATCAAAAAAGCAGGAAATAATATGTGGTGGAGATGATGTGGAGGAATTGGAACCCTTGTACTTTGCTGGTGCGAATCTGAGATGGTTGCAGCCTCTGTGGAAGTGGTATGTATGATGATTCTTCAAAAAATTAAACAATTACCATTGATCCAGCAATTCCATTTCTGGGTATATACCCAAAAGAAGTAAAAGCAGGGACTCAAACAGGTATTTGTATGTTCATAGCAGCATTATTCACAATAGCCCCAAAATGAAAACAACCCAGGTGTCCATCAACAACAGTACAGATAAAAAGGAAGGAAATTCTGACAATGCTCAAAATAGATGAACCTTGAAGACATTAAGTGAAATAAGCCAGTCACAAAAAAAGGTCAAATACTGTTTGATTCCATTTATATGAGGTACCTAGAATAGTCAAATTCATAGAAACATGAAGTAGTTTCATCTAAAGAACAGAGACATAATCCTTGTTTTCTGGAATTTTTGGCCATTTACGAGGGAGAGTCTTTCCTTTTTACTGAATTAGGTACAAAGTTCAGTGGTTAAGGCTGTCTTCTGCAGTCTCTCTACTCTCCTTGGGAGTAATCATTTTCATCTTGGCTTTGTTTTGGTTTTCATCCTTGATGGTAATTGTAGATATTGAATTCAGCAGCAGAAACCCAAGGAAGTAGCAGACACTAACGCAAGACTGAAATGTCTGCAGCACTTATGTTTTCTGTCCATGCCGGCACATAGTGACAGACTGGATGCTAACGAGGGTGAAGGGGCATTTACTTTTTGTGTGAAGAATGGAGGGCATGTTAACTTTGTTAAGCCATTGGAGTATATGTAATTTACTAGAGAAAAATTTCATTTCGTATTCTAAGAGTGTGATTGTCAATCTGACCTATAAAATTTGAACCATTTTCTGTCTTCATTACTCTTAACAGCAGTTACAGTGACATCAGTGGTGTCCCTCACTATGACAGTTTGTCATTTAGATACTTATGTACTGAGCTTCAACTGAGTGTCACATGTTGTTGGACTAGGGTTTTGTCTATTTTATCCCATTAAGTTCTTTATGAAGTAGTTTTTAGTGTCCTCATTTTATTGGAGAAGATATTGAAGATATCTTCATGAGGCTGTTTAGGGAATAGCTAATGTGATTGAGCACTAATTTGGGGTCCAAGAGGCACTGGGCCTAATTCTGTTCACCGATTACCCCACAGAAGCTTCACAGCATCTTAAATGGGAATGAATGCTTCTTATTCCACTTCACAGTGAGAAAAATGAGACTTAGAGAGGTGAAATAGCTTGACGGAGACCACCAGTTTTTAAGGGCATCAGTATTTGAATCTTTCACCTACAAAGCTCAGGCTAATCCACTCCCTAAACAGCCTCATGTTAGAACTGTTAGTATTTATGTGCATTTTTAAACCAGGCATGAATATTCTAACCTGAAAACAGCTAGTATTATTAATAGCTGGTATCATTTTTATATTACATTATAAATTATAAAATACTTTCCCATCTCACTTGATTAAACCAAGCTCCATGCTAGCAGTAGCCTCCTCCCAGGTCTCTGTGCTTCCAATTTTACTACAGTCCATTCTAGACGCAAGAGCCAGAGTGATCTTCGTAAAATGTCTGTCAGATCGTGTCATTCTTGTTCTAAATCCTCCAATAGCTTCCATTGCTACTTAGAATAAAATTTAAACTCCTGCCGCCGTCTCCAAGTTCCTCTTGCCAGTACTCATCTCACTGGGAACTGTGGCATTTTAGTTCCCTGGTGTGCCAACCTTGGTCTCATAAATATTTATTCTTCTTTACAAATAAATAAGTTAATTCAATGGTTACAAACCCTTGTTTTCGTTACACTGTGGGGCAGTGGCTTTTGAAGTGTGGACCCTGGACCAGCAGCATCAGTATCACCCAATTACTTGTTAGAAACACAAATTCTTGGGCAAAATACATATCTGACAAAGGACTAATATCCAGAATATATAAAGAACTCAAACAACTTTACAAGAAAAAAACAAGCAACCCAATCAAAAAATGGGCAAAAGAGCTAAGCAGGCATTTCTCTAAAGAAGATATACAAATGGCCAACAGTCATATGAAAAAATGCTCAACATCACTCAGCATCCGGGAAATGCAAATCAAAACCACACTGAGATACCATCTCACCCCAGTTAGGATGGCAAAAATCCAAAAGACACTGAAAGATAAATGCTGGCGTGGCTGCGGAGAAAAAGGAACTCTCTTACATTGTTGGTGGGAATGCACAATGGTGCAACCCCTATGGAAAATGGTTTGGAGGTTCCTCAAACAATTGCAGATAGATCTACCATACGACCCAGCTATCCCACTCCTGGGAATATATCCAAAGGAATGGAAATCATCAAGTCGAAGATATACTTGTTTCCCAATGTTCATTGCAGCACTCTTCACAATAGCCAAGAGCTGGAATCAACCCAAATGTCCATCATCGGATGAGTGGATACAGAAAATGTGGTATATCTACACAATGGAATACTACTCAGCTATAAAAACAAATGAAATACTGCCATTTGCAACAACATGGATGGACCTTGAAAGAATAATACTGAGTGAAACGAGTCAGGCAGAGAAAAAGAAATACCACATGTTCTCACTTATTGGTGGGAGCTAAAAAAAAATAAAAACAAAAAACAAATCAATTCACTCACATACACACACACACACACACACACACAAAAAAAAAAAC
>NW_007726360.1:124672-134255 GCF_000696425.1 Galeopterus variegatus
GCAAACGGAAAGGACATTCTTGGGGGGGAGGGGAGAGAGGGAGGAGGGCGGGAGGTGTCGGTGAAGGGCCATAATAATCATATACATTGTATATTGACAAAATAAAAATTAAAAAAAAAAAACAAAAAAAAACACAAATTCTTGGGCCCTAACCCAGACTTACTGAATCAGACAGTGAGGCCCAGAAATCTGGCAAGCCCTCCAGGAGATTCTGATGCACAATAAAGTCTGAGAACCACAATCTTAGGGCATTTCAAATTACTTCCATGTTGCACATTTTTGAAAGAGTTTTAAACTCTTTTAATTAAAATGCACACGCATACACAAAACACAATAGCTCTAGGAGGAAGAGGCACAAAATCAAACAGAATGCCAGGACAGCTACTACAAAATGCTAGTGATGCCTTAAGAGAGCAGTCCAACGCTTCAGCAACTCAAATGGACAATAGGATGATTGAACAAAACCAGTAAAGTGTTTTAAATGCAGTAAAAGATGAAAGATATACATGTAGAAATGGTCATCTTTTACATAAACTTTTACACCTGGTTATCATGTTAATTTTTCCTCATCACAGAAGGCGACATGGTGTCTTTCTAAATTTGAATTTGAGTAAACTATAGTCTTATCCCTTATGGAATAGTGTGATATTGGCTGGATAAATACCCGAACAATTTGTAATTATAAAGTGTGTTAAGTGTTATGAAAGAAAAATTAGGTTTACTCATATGCAGGGAAGGTACCTTAGGGAGGTCAGGAAACTTTTCTGACGTAGTAACATTGAAGCTGAGATTCTACAGGATGTTGGAGGAATTAGCCAAACAAAGCATGGGGGAAAAGGAAGCATGTTGCAGAGACATCAGCAGGTTCCAAAGCTCCAAATCAGGAGAGAGCTGTATTCAAGGTCCTGAAGGAGTGCCAGCAAATTTGGAGGATAGTGAGGGGCTGGGGTTAGTGAGGTGGGCAGGGACGGGATCCCACAAGACCCTCTTCAAGAGGTGGTAGTCAAGAGGTTGGTATGCAAGGGGAAGCCACTGACGGGCTTTACACAGGAGGGATATGAACTGATTTATTTTTTACATGCATTTATTTTTATCAGGCATGAAAGTTTTTAAAAAATGAGTTTTTAAAAAATCCTCCAAATAGCTTACAGCCATCAGCAAAAAATTTGCAGTTCAGGATAATGTAAATAAGGTATCACACTTGATCTGATTTATTTTCAAAAGACCTCTCTAGGAGATGTTATCAAGATGGCAGAATAGACAGTCCCCAGCATCATTCTCCCTTACAGTCCACCAATTTACAACTATTGAAAAGCAAAGTCTGCCAACCTGGGACCTCTGGAACTCAGGGCGAGAGGAGGAAAGGCCCACGGAATTTGTGAAGGCAGGAGGAACACAGTAAGAGGAAGAAGAATCCACTCCAACTGTTTCGAGCCCCAGCTGCATCAGGGCCGGCCATGATAGGTGGGAAGAAGCTGCAGCACATGGAGCAGGAGCCAACAAAAGCTGCAGCTGAGCCCTTTGTGTGAAATGGCCTGGAGTCTGCAAGGGAAAAGAAGGTCTTGGAGTGCACCCTACCAGCCCCCAGTCAGTGAGACCACTGACAGCGTTCCTGTGGACCCACAAAGGAGTGAGGGCACTAGGTGACCAAAGAAAGGAACCCTCCAGAGGCTAGTGAGTCATCTTGGGGGACCTGTGCATAGCCTACTCCATGGGAAGTGTTTGGAGTGGAGAAGAGAGGCTGGCCTGCAGGGAGAACATTAGGGTGCAGACAGGGCAGCTGATCTGCCTTCTGATTGGCACAGGCTCACTCAGTGGGCACTGGACAGAGCAATGGAATTGCAGGGAGTGTAGTTTGCTGGAAAGACAGCCCCAGGCCAGAATTTCCACACAGTTGAGGTGTATATGACCCCACAAGACCCAGAAATGATTAAAAGGCCAAAAATTAAAATCTGATCTGCACGTAAAGCCTTCCTCAGAGAATCAGCAGTAAAACAGCAATTTAGAGCAACTACAGAGCTCAAGTGTTGGTCCCCCACAGAAAGTTCCCCCAATTTTGGAATTAACAAAAACCAAAGACCAGAAACCAATCTCCGATATTAACCAGTAAAAGTCACCACCAAAGAACATCTATAAAACCTAGAAGAGGTAGCAGTCTCCTCAAGAATTAATGAAAACCACAGACCAGAGACAAAGCTCTGGTATTAACCAGTAAAGGTATAATACCACCAAAGAACATCTATAAAACTTAGAAAAGGTAGCAGTCTCCTCAGATGCCCAAGCATCAAAGTAAAAACACAAAGATCAAGAAGGAACAGAGAAATGTGACACCAACGAAGCAAACAAATGAAGCACCAGCGATGCCCAAGCATCAAAGTAAAAACACAAAGATCAAGAAGGAACAGAGAAATGTGACACCAATGAAGCAAACAAATGAAGCACCAGCAGAACATCAGATCCATAAAATGTCTGACACAATTCAGAATAACCTTCTTAAGGATGTTCAGGGAGTCATAAGAAACTATAGAGAGAAAATTAAATGATATCTGGAAAAAAATACAAGAGAACAATGAGAAACTTGACAAAGGAATAGAATCAATTAAAAAAAAATTCTAGAAATAAAGAATACACTTACCTGAACTGAATGGAAAAACTCTATAGAAAGTTTCACCACCAGACTTAATCAAACAGAGGAAAGAATCAGTGAACTTGATGATAGAACATATGAAATTATCAAACAGAGAAGCAAAAAGAATAAGAAAAAATGAAACAGAAATACAGCAAACATGGGACCCCTCAAGCAAAATAACCCCTGCATAATTGGCACACCCAAAGGAGAGGAAAAAGGAAGAGACCTGGAAAGCATATTCGGGGATATAATGGCTGAAAATTTCCCAAGTATGGAGAAAGATGACAACATCCAGTTACAGGAAGTTCAGAGGTCACCAATAAAATTCAATCCAAAGAGGTTAATTCCAAGGCACATCAAAATCAAATTATAAAAAACCAAAGACAAAGGATACTGAAAGCAGCAAGAGAAAGGAAAAATATAACATTCAACAGAGCCCCGATATGTCTCTAGTGGATTTCTCAGTAGAAACCCTACAGGCCAGAAGAGAATGGGATGATATGATATATTTAGGGTGCTGAAGGAAAAAGACTGTCAGCCAAGAATTCCCTATCTTGCAAAACTAACCTTCAAATATGAAGGAGAAATAAAGTCTTTCTCAGACAAACAAAAGCCAAGGGAATTCATCAACAAGAGACCTGCATTACAAGAAATGCTAAAGAGAGTTCTTCAATCTGAAAGAAGACAATGCTAAGAAGCAGCAAGAAAACATTTGAAGGTATGTAATTCATTAGTGCTGTAAGTTCACAGACAACCTCAGAATATTCCAATGTCATAAGCATGGTGAATAAACTGCTTACATCCTTAGTAGAAAGACCACAGGACAAACCTAACAAGACACTAACATACAACAACCATATAACAGGCAATATTAAAAGATGTAACTTGAAAAAACAAATAGTTAAAAAGTGGGGGAGAATAATGCCAAAGCATAGAGTTGGCTTTGGTTTTTTTCTTTTTTCATAGGTATCAAAGTTTAGTTATTAGTCTAAAATAATCTGTTATAACTATAACATGTTTTTTGTAAGCCTGATGGTTATATCACAAAAATTTATGAGACATACTAAAAATAAATAGCAAGAAATCAAAATATACTGCTAGAGAAAACCACTCAATCACCAAGGAAGACAGTAAGATCAGAAAAAAGGAAAAAAGAATCAACAAAAAAAAAAAAAACAGAAAAAAAAAGGAACAAAATGACAGTAACAAGTCCCTGTATATCAATTATAGCTCTAAATGTAAATGGATTAAATGCCCCAATTAGAAGACAAAAAGTGGCTCAATGGATTATAAAACAAGAATAAAATGATATGCTGCCTACAAGACACTCACTTAAGTGATGAAGATACACACTGTCTGAAAGTGAAGGATGGCAAAAGATACTTCATGCAAATGGAAACCAGAAAACAGCATTAGCAGCTGTAGTTATATCAGATAAAATAGACTTCAAGCCAAGGAAAGTACAAAAAGATGAGGAAGGTCATTATATAATGATAAAGGGATCAATTCAACAAGAGAATATGACATTTTTAAATATACACACACCCAACTCCAGAGCACCTAGTTACATAAAGCAATTACTAGTAGACCTAACAGGAGAAATAGACTCCCACACAGTAATAGTTGGGGACATTAACACTCCATTTTCAGCAAAGGACACAGATCATCCAGAAAGAAAATTAATTGGAAACATCAGAATTAATTTCCACTGTAGGCCAACTTCACCTAATGGACATATATAAACATTTAAACCAATAGCTGTGGAATAAACATTCTTCTCAGCAGCACATGGAACATTCTCTAGAATAGACCATATGTTAAGTCACAAAACAACTAGCAACAAATTTTAGAATATTGAAATCATATCAACTACCTTGTCTGACCACAATAGAATAAAACTAGAAATCAACAACAAAAGGGACACTAGAAATTGTACAAATACATGGGAAATTAAACAACATGCTCCTTAACAAAGAATGGGCCAAAGAAGAAATCAAAAAGGGAACTTAAAAATTCATGGAGATGAATGAAAATGAAAACACAGCATACCAGAACCTATGGAAGTCAGCAAAAGCAGATCTAAGAGGGAAGTTTATAGCAATAAATGCCTACATCAAAAACAAAAAAGAAAGACTTCAAGTAAACAACCTAACATTACACCTTATGGAGCTGGAAAAAGGAGAACAAACCAAACACAAAGTCAGTAGAAGGAGAGAAATAACAAAGATCAGAGCAGAAATAAATGAATTAGAGATGAGAAAAACAATACAAAAGATCGATGAAATAAAGAGGTGGTTTTTCAAAAAGATAAACAAAATTCATAAACTTTTAGCCAGGCAAAAAAAGAAGAAAAGAGAGATAAGTAAAATCAGAAATGAAAAAGGAGACATTACAACTGATACCACAGAAATACAAAGGATCATAAGAGGCTACTATGAACAATTATATGTGAACATACTTAAAAACCTGGAAGATATAGATAAGGTCCTGGACACATACAACTTGCCAAAGTTGAATCATGAAGAACTAGAAAACCTAAACAAACGAGATTGAAGTAGCAACAAAAAAAGTCTCCTAAGAAAGAAAACCCCAGGACCAAATATCTCACTGCCAAATTCTACCAAACATTTAAATAACTAATACCAATTTTTCTCAAACTTCAAAAAAATTGAATAGGAGGAAATACTTCCAAACTCATTCTGTGAGACCAATATTACCCTCATACCAACACAGCAACACACAAAAAACTACAGATCAATATTCCTAATAATCACAGATGTGAAGATACAATACTAGCAAACAAAATCCAACAACATATTAAAAAGATCATTCACCATGATCAAGTGGGATTCATCCTAGGGATGCAAGAATAGTTCAACATGTGAAAATCAATAACATGATAAATCACATCAACAGAATGAAGGGAAAAAAACATATAATCATTTCAAAAGATGCAGAAAAAGCATTTAATAAAATACAACACCTCTTCCTGATAAAAACACTCAACAAATTAGGTAGAGGAGGAATGTACCTCAACACGATAAACACCATATGCAATAAACGCACAGCCAATATCGTACTGAATGGACAAAAATTGGAGGCTTTTCCTCAGATTTGGAATAACACAAGGATACCCACTTTCCTTACTCTTATTCAACGTAGTACTAGAAGTTCTAGCCAGTGCCATAAGGCAAGAGAAAGCAAAAAAGGGCATACAAATTGGAAAGGAGGAAGTCAAATGATTTCTGTTTGCAGATGACATGATCCCATACGTAGAAAACCCTAAAGACTCCACCCAAAAATTACTGGAACTAATAAACGAATTCAGTATTGTGGCAGGATATAAAATCAACACACAAAAATCAATAGCCTTCCTATACATTAATAATGCAATAGCTGAAGAAGACATCAAGAAAGTAATCCCATTCACAATAGCTACCAAAAAAAGAAATATTGAGGAGTAAATTTAACCAAAGGGGTAAAAGACCTCTGCAATTTAAACTATACAACATTGGTGAAAAAAAATTGAAGAGGACATAAATAAATGGAAAGATATTCCATGTTTTTGAGTAGAAGAACTAACATCATCAAAATGTTCATATTATCCAAAGCAATCTACACATTCATTGCAATCTCTATCAAAATACCAATGACACTCTTCACAGAAATAGAAATAACTATCTTAAAATTGGTATGGAACCATAAAAGACCCCATATAGCTAAAGCAGTCTTGAACAACAAAAAAAAAAAAGTTGGAGGCATCACTTTTCTTGACTTCAAAACATACTATAAAGCTATAGTAACCAAAATGGCATGGTACTGGCATAAAAATAGACAAACAGATCAATGGAACAGAATAGAGAGCCCAGAAATAAACCCACACATTTGCAGCCAACTGACTATCAACAAAGGTGCCAAGAATGTACAATGGGGAAAGGACAGCTTCTTCAATTAATGGTGCTGGGAAAACTGGATATCCACACGCAGAACATGGACATAAGACCCCTATCTCTCACCATACACAAAAATCGATTCAAAATGGATTGAAGACCTAAATTTAAGACCCAAAACTATGAAATCACTAGAAGAAAACATAGGGGAAATGCTACACGAAATGGGAGTAGGCAGGGCTTTTTTGAGAGAGACTATAAAGGCACAGGCAACTAAAACAAAAATACACTTAATGGGATCACACCAAACTGAAAAGTTTGGGCACAGCAAGGAACACTATCAACAAAGTAAAGAAACAACCTACAGAATGGGAGAAACTGCTTGCAAACTACATGTCAGACAAAGGGCTTATATCCAGAATATATAAGAAAGTTAACTCAACAGCAAAAAACCAAATAACCCAATTAAAAAATGGGCAAAGGACCTGAACGGACATTTCTGAAAAGACAGACAAATGGCCAATAAGCACATGAAATAGAGCTCAACATCACTAATCAGTGAAATGCAAATTAAAATCACAATCAGATATCATCTCACTTCAATTAGAATGGCTATTATCAACCAGATAGAAAATAACAAATACTGATGAGGATGTGGAGAAAAAGGAACTCTCCAACATTGTTGTTGGGAGTGTAAATTGGTACAGTCACTGTGGAAAACGGTATGGAGGTTCCTTAGAAAACTAAAAATAGATCTACCTTATGACCTAGCTATCCCACTACTGGGTATATATCCAGAGGAAGTAAAATCAATATATCAAAAAGATACTAGTACTCCCATGTTCACTGCAGCATTATTCATAATTGCTAAGAGATGGAATCAACCTTAATTCCCAGCAAGGAATGAGTGGATAAAAAAAACTGTGGTCTGTACAGCACAGCCACTAAAAAATTAAAACAAACACACACACAAAACTGTGATATATATATACACAATGAAATTATTATTCAGCTATAAAAAGAAATGATACCCTATCATTTGCAGAAACATAGATGGGGCTGGGAACCATCATGTTAAGTGAAGTGAGTCAGGCACAGAAAAATAAATACCACTTGATCTCACCCTTATATGGAATCTAAAAAAAAAAAAAAAGAAAAGCGGTTCTTACAGAAATAGAGAATAGAATAATGATTATCAGGGGCCAGGAGGGGAAGGGGGCAGGGCAGAGGAGAAGTGGTGGACTAATGGCTACAAAACCATGCTACCTACCCTAAGTGAATCATTATGCAGTATATGCATGCATCAAGACAACACACTGTATCACACAAATACATACAAGTAAATGTTAAAATTAAATAAATACATAAGTAAAAGATCACTCTGGCCACTTGTGGAAAAAGGACTGGACAGGTGAAGGATCTCAAGCAGAAAGACTGTCAGGAGGCTGCATGAACAGTTGAGGTGAGAGATGACCTTCTAGGTTAGGGCAGCAGCAGTGGAGAGGATGAGGTATAGATATTCAAGGTATTGCAGGACTACCAATGAGCTTGCTGATGGACTTGGATGTGGAAGGTAAAGGGAAGGAAGAAAGAAAAGGACGGGCTTGGGCTTGAACAATGGGTGGATGGAAGTACCATTCATTGATGAGGGCTGGGAGTGGAGGGTTGATGCCCCTGTCTTCAGGGAGCACCAAGTGGCTGGAAAAAATCCTTCTCTAAGACTGTTCTCTCCTCCATTTCAGACACTTTGACTCCCCATTTGCTTGTATGTCTGAAACTGCTCAAAAGCAAAACTAGACGCAATAGTGACCCACCAGTAGCAGGAAATGAGCCTAGATTTTTCCCATTGTGACAGATTTGTGCTGAACCATATCCAACTTTTTGCCATAGGGTCTGGAACATGCTCTGTAGCCAGAAACAAAGCAAAGCACAGAGATCAAACCTGTGACTTTCACCTAAGTCAAAGCGCATCATATTGCTACCTGATTTTATGAGTGGTGAGCGCTATGATTGTACACAATTTCCTCATGGAGCCCCAGGCAGGCCACATAAATCGCCTAACAAATGAGGATTCAAAGGTAAAGGTTTCCAGAGTGGATGCCATACTTCCATAGTACCTGACACTTTAGGGAGAGTGGTTCCTCATTACCACACCACCAACAGTCAGCAGCAGGCCACACTCACAACCAAGGCATCACACCAAAGCCAGCTGCCAACCATCACAGTGCAGCCATTAAGGAAAAGAGTATGGAGGCTTCTCAAACAACTATAGATAGAACTGCTGTATGATGTAGCAATCCCACTACAGGGTTTATACCCAAAAGAATGTAAATCATCATGTCGAAGGGATACCTGCACTCCCATGTTTATCACAGCTCTATTTACAATAGCCAAGATATGGAACCAACATAGATGTCCATCGATGGACCACTGGATGAGGAAAATGTGGTATATATACACCATGGAATACTACTCAGTCACAAAAAAGAATGAAATTCTTCCATTTCGCGGCAGAAAAGATGAGCTTAGAGAAAATTATGTTAAGTGAAATAAGCCAGGCACAGAGAGAGAAATATCCATGTCCTCACGCATAAGTGGGAGGAAAGAAAGAAAGAAAATAAACAAACATAACAATAATATGTTGAACTTTCAAAAGGAGAGAACTTAACTGTGGTTTCTGGAGCCAGGAAAGGGGGCAGGGGAATACCAAGAACTGGGTTAATGGACACAAAACAGCTAGTTAGGAAAAATAAGCTTTATTTATGTACAGTCAAGCTAGTCACCTATAATTAACAATAATTTACTGCACATTATCAAATGACTATAAGAGAAGAGATTGAATGTCCTTAACACAAAGAAATGATTACATTTGTAATGATGAATATGCTAATTATTCTGACTTGATCATCACACACTGTACACAGATATTGATACTCAACTCCGTATTCCACAAACATGTATAATCAAGAATGTTTCAATAACTAAAAAAAAAAGAAAGAGGGTGGCCCGGTGGCGCACTGCTACAGTGCGCCGCTTGGGAGCGCGGCGGCGCTCCCGCCGAGGG
>NW_007726360.1:135164-140849 GCF_000696425.1 Galeopterus variegatus
GCCAGGGGAGCGCCGCTGGGGGGGCGGGCGGCTCGCCCGCCGAGGGTTCAGATCCCACATACAGACCAGTTCCCGCTCACTGGCTGAGCGAGGTGCGCGCGCAACACCGAGGGTTGCGATCCCGTTGCCAGTCCCGGTCCGGTACGGGCGCGACACTGAGGGTTGCGATCCGTTGCCGGACACGAGAAAATGACAAAAAGGAAAAAAAAAAAAAAAGAAAGAAAGAGAGAGAGAGAGAGCTGTACTTCAAGGCTGACACGGTTAAATCCAGTCTTGAATTTCTCTGCTTCAGGCTGACCAGGTCTTTCTCCTTTCCTCATGACGTTCTGTCAGAGTGCAGCTGCTGGAGTCCAGAAGAGGCACCAGAAGCAGACCTGTCTTTCCAGAAGGGCTGGAAGAAAAAGGTTCAAGTTTTCAAATACAGATGTCTATCTAAACGACAGGACATAATATTTACCATCAAGGACAGATGGTGACCATAGTTTTTAATAGCACTTTAAAGGCCCAGTGTGCTCCAAGAAGAAGTCCTTCTCACTTTCTGAAAAATTGATGGTGTGGAAAGTTACATGACTCCTAATAAAACTTAAAAAGTAGATAATAGAAGTGGTTTTGGTATGTTGGGTCCTCCAAATCCTCCAAATTTGTGACTCTCAAGTGTTCCAATCTAACTAGTGGTGGAATTGGGAAATGCATTTTGTTTTAACTCAATATTTGTCAGACCTTTTTATTTTCTGACATAACTTCTGTGACTAGTCACTCCAATTCTACATTAATGCTGTTGTTTTTCCACTGCTCTAGAATATCAGTAACACTAGCAAATCTTGGAGTAGATTATGTTATATCACACCTAAAACTTACTTTTGGCCAAAATCTTAAATCCACAAGATGAATTACAGACAAGTAAAAGCCGTTATGTACTTTATAGCACCAACAGTTTCCATTACAAATAATTTTTTATTCATCCTTAATTTGAAAAAAAATGTGCCTTGAGGGGCTTTGAATTTCCAAGACTTCTAGATCAAAGATTTCTTCAGCTTTCTGAATTATAGGAATGTTGAAAACCAAAAACAAATTCTTTTCCTGCTATAAAATCCTTGCCATGTTTTTGTCTTTACGTAACTCAAAACGGCTGAAGCGAGAAATAAGGTTGGTGAGTTCTGTTCAAAACCTGAAAATTAATCAGAAAATGAACTAATTGATAATCCCAAAGTGTCCTTTAACTAATTTGACCCAAGAATAAATTTTGCTGAATTCTTATTTAATGATCCAGAAAGTTGCTGAATAACACTTAGAATAAGATAGATTATGACTAAGGATACCAAAATGTTTTAAATTGTTTATTAAAGTGTTTCAAGACTAAATTGTAATAATTTGGACTTGGAGGTGGTGTCCAGTGTAAATTTTCCTTCAATTCCACACCTGTCTACAGCTACATATATGTTCTTTTAGTAATGTGATCGCCCATAATAGTGAACTGTTTATTTCAAAAGCTTTTGCAGGAAACATTATACTATAAAAAAGCAACAATTCCTATTTTCATAGTAATCAGTTTGCTGTTTTCGGTAGGAGGCCAGACCCTCAGTGTGTAAGAAATAAACTGCTGTTAGCAGGGGTGTGTCATGAGCTCACTGGTCATCTGCTGTAGTAGATAATGTGATAATTTACCACCTGTGCACTAGTGCTCTCAGAATTTCAGCACTTCCAAATGAACCACTTTTTTCTTTGTCACTAGAAAGATGTCATCTATGCTCACACTAAAGAAAAAACCAGATGACAAAGGTGGTGTAAATCGCATGTCCTTATGCATGGTGGACAGTCGTGGCTTATGTGCTCTGACACTGAAGACTTAAGGCACTTGTGCATGTATGAGAGGTCATTTGTTTCTATTTCCTTCTGTTACCTTTATTTAAAATTTTTTAAAAATTAAGTTTTCTTTTTCTAATTATTAGAAAGAAATGCAGGATAGAGGAAAATTGAAAGACTGAAAAAAGTAAATAGTATAAAAAGTAAAAGTAGAAAAACCCCATTCACATTTTCTTTGTGAATTTATACTTTGCTGCATTTGCTTTATAAGAATGTATTTACATAATTGAGAGCATGTTGCATACAGAATTTCTACTTTTTTCTTCAAAAGAACCATTTTCTCTTGTTACTTGAAGTTCTTTAACATTAGTCTTTATTTTCCAATTCAAAATATTTTAACATTTACTTGTACATATTTGTGGGGTATAGTATGTTATTTCAATACATGCATATGATGCTCATGATTCACTTAGGGTAGATAGCATAGTTTTGTACCGATTAGATGACCACTTTTCCTACCACCACCACCCTCCACCTCTGGTAAACATTACTATACTCTCTACTTCTATGAGAAACACTTTTATTTTATTTATTTATTTATTTATTTTTCAGATTCCACATATGTGTGATATCATGTGGTGTTTGTCCTTCAGTGCCTGACTTATTTCACTTAACCTGGTGGTTTCCAGTTTCATCCATGTTGCTGCAAATGGTAGGATATCACTTCTTTTTTATAACTGAGTAGTATATATTGTGTATATGTACCACTTTTTTTTCTCTTTTTTTTGTCCATTTATCCATTGATGGGCATTTAGGTTGATTCCATCTCTTGGCTGTTGTGAATAGCATTGCAATGAACATGGGAATGCAGGTGTCTTTTTCATATATTGATTTTATTTCCTTTGGGTATATATCAAGTAATGGGATAGCTGGTTCATAAGGCAGATCTATTTTTAGTTCTCTGAGAAACTTCCATACTGTTTTCCACAATAGCTGTACCAATTTACATTCCCACCAGCAATGTGGGAGAGTTTCTTTTTCTCAGCATCCTTACCAGCATTTGTGTTTTTTGGTTTTGCTTTGTTTTGTTTCATCTAGTTAATAATAGCCATTCCAACTGGAGTGAGATAATATCTCACTGTGGTTTTATTTTGCATTTCCCTGATGATTAGTGATGTTGAGTATTTTTTCATGTGCCTGTTGGTCATTTGTATATCTTCTTTTGAGAAATGTCTGTTCAGATCCTTTGCCCGTTTTTAGTTATTATTTTTTAATTTTTTGTTTTTGTTTTTGTTTGTTTGGTGGCTGGCTGGTACCCAGACCTGAGTCATGTGCCTGTTGGTCATTTGTATATCTTCTTTTGAGAAATGTCTGTTCAGATCCTTTGCCTGTTTTTAGTTATTATTTTTTAATTTTTTGTTTTTGTTTTTGTTTGTTTGGTGGCTGGCTGGTACCCAGACCTGAACCCCTGATCTTAGTGTTATTAACTCCAACCAAGTAAGATAACTGGCCAGCTTCCTTTGCCAATTTTTTAATTTTTTTTTTCGCTGTTGTTTAAGCTCCTTATATATTATGGATATTAGCCCCTTGTCTGACGCGTGGTTTGCAAACACTTTCTCCCATTCTGTAGGTTGTTTCTTCACTTTGTTGACAGTGTCCCTTGCTGTGCAGAAGCTTTTTAGTTTGATGTAGTCCCATTTGTGTATTTTTGCTTTAGTTGTCTGTGCCTTTGTAGTCTCACTCAAAAAAGCCCTGCCCATTTCTAGTTCATGTAGTATTTTTTTCTCCTATGTTTTCTTCTAGTAGTTTCATAGTTTTGGGTCTTTAATCCATTTTGAGTTAATTTTTGTGTATGTTGAGAGATAGGGGTCTAGTTTCCATCATCTGTGTATGGGTATCCAGTTTTTCCAGCACCATTTATTGAAGAAGCTGTCCTTTCCCCACTGTATATTCTTGGCACCTTTGTCAATAGTTAGTTGTCTGTAAATGTGTGGGTTTATGTTAGGCCTTCTATTCTATCCCATTGGTCAATTTGTCTGTTTTTATGTCAGTACCATGCTGTTGTTTTTTTTTACTATAGCTTTATAGTATATTTTGAAGTCAGGAAGTGTGATGTCTACAACTTTGTTCTTTTTGTTCAATATTGTTTTAGCTATATGGGGTCTTTTGTGATTCCATACCAATTTTGAGATCATTTTTTCTATTTCTGTGAAGAATGTCATTGGTATTTTGATAGGGATTGCATTGAATGTGTAGATTGCTTTGGATAATATGGACATTTTGATGATGTTAATTCTTCCACCCAATAATCTTGGATATCTTTCCATTTATTTGTGTCCTCTTCAATTTTTTTTTTTTAAAGATGACTGGTAAGGCGATCTTAACCTTTGACTTGGTGTTGTCAGCACCATGATCTCCCATGAGAGCTAACTGGCCATCCCTATATGGGGATCTGAACCCATGGCCGTGGTGTTATCACCACCACACTCTCCCAAGTGAGCCGCGGGCTGGCCCTCTCTTCAATTTTTTTTCACCAACGTTGTATAGTTTAAATTGCAGAGGTCTTTTACCTCCTTGGTTAATTACTCCTAGGTATTTCATTTTTTTGGTAGTTATTGTGAATGAGATTACTCTCTTGATTCCTTCTTCAGCTATTTTATTATTAATGTATAGGAAGGCTATTGATTTTTTTGTGTTGATTTTGTATCCTGCCANTCCCATGAGAGCTAACTGGCCATCCCTATATGGGGATCTGAACCCATGGCCGTGGTGTTATCACCACCACACTCTCCCAAGTGAGCCGCGGGCTGGCCCTCTCTTCAATTTTTTTTCACCAACGTTGTATAGTTTAAATTGCAGAGGTCTTTTACCTCCTTGGTTAATTACTCCTAGGTATTTCATTTTTTTGGTAGTTATTGTGAATGAGATTACTCTCTTGATTCCTTCTTCAGCTATTGCATTATTAATGTATAGGAAGGCTATTGATTTTTTTGTGTTGATTTTGTATCCTGCCACAATACTGAATTTGTTTATTAGTTCCAGTAATTTTTGGGTGGAGTCTTTAGGGTTTTCTACGTATGGGATCATGTCATCTGCAAATAGAAATCATTTGACTTCCTCCTTTCCAATTTGTATGCCCTTTTTTGCTTTCTCTTGCCTTATTGCACTGGCTAGAACTTCTAGTACTACGTCAAATAAGAGTAAGGAAAGTGGGTATCCTTGTGTTATTCCAAATCTAAGGAAAAGCCTCCAATGTTCGTCCATTCAGTATGATATTGGCTGTGAGTTTGTTGTATATGGCCTTCATTGTGTGAAGGTACATTCCTTCTCTACCTAATTTGTTGAGTGTTTTTATCATGAAGAGGTATTGGATTTTATCAAATGCTTTTTCTGCATCTATTGAAATGATCATATGTTTTTTTTCCCCTCCATTCTGTTGATGTGATGTACCACATTTATTGATTTGCATATGTTGAACCATCCTTACATCACTGGGACAAATCCCACTTGATCATGGTATATGATCTTTTCAATGTGTTGTTGGATTCTGTTTGCTAGTATTTTGTTGAGGATCTTTGCATCTCTGTTCATTAGGGTTATTGGTCTGTAGTTTTCTTTTTTGTTGGTTTTTTTTCCAGTTTTGCTATGAGGGTAATGTCGGCCTTGTAGAATGAGTTTGTAAGTATTTCCTCCTCTTCAATTTTTTGGAAGAGTTTGTGAAGAATTGGTGTCAGGTCTTTAAATATTGGTAGAATTCGGCAGTGAAGCCATTTGGTCCTAGCGTTTTCTTGTTGGAAGACTTTTTTATTACTGCTTTAATATCATTACTCATTATTGGTCTGTTTAGGTTTTCTAGTTCTTCATGATTCAACTTTGGTAAGT